>NC_133751.1:45299303-45561803 GCF_036562045.2 Rhinolophus sinicus
TCCATGGTCAAGGTGCAGGGTGGGAAGGCAGGGATGGAATGGGGATAGATTAAGAAGGGGTAGGTACAGATGAAAGAAATAAGGCTGGAAAGGTAGAGGTTAGGGTTGAACTGTGAAGAAATTCAATTTTTCAATTGTCTCCTTAAAGAGAGTCAACTTTTAAGCAATGTGGAACAAAAAAGATTTTAGAGCTAGGGAATAAAAAGATCCTAGCTTTGAAAGTGAATGTTGTGATAATATGTTAGATGGTTTTTACAAATGATTGTTATGGTAAAATGTTGGGTTGGAGGGAGAAAAAAAATTACCCTAAAATACATTTCTTTCAAGTTTTCCAAAATAGGGTCCCACAAACAACTAATGCCAGGAAATGGTTGGGGGAGGTATGTGTTCTGATATCAGTAAGTTTTAGAAATGTTGCATGTAATATTGTACATATGAGCATATTAAATATATATCTGAGATGCACTGCATTTAAAAAAACATTTTTAATTTGCTTAATCTAGTATTCCTATATGTTCTCTATAACAATTAACATTCTATAATTGTAGCATTCTATATATTTACTGTGTTCATTCAACCAAAGGACAAAACTTCGTAGGTTTATATGTCAAATGATCATTCTAGAATTTCCTGCCTTATATTGATTTTTCTACCACTTAATCAGATACTTTAATATCTACTTCAATGTTCACATTTTTTAACAGAGCTATCTATTCAGTTAAGTTTTCATATAGATGATGCTTATAAGTAATGTCCCAAAATTTTTACACTGGAATAAAAGCATAATAGAAAAACATTTTTTCTCTTCTAAATAATGTATACGTTTCTTTAAAGAAGTCAATTACACGATCATATGGTCAGATTCCTGTCAAGAAGACACTGAGAAGGAACAACAGGGTCCAATCTCAGATTTCATTTTCTAGTGATGTGAATTGGCTCACCAGAACTCACACATTTCTTCTCAATTCTGTGTTCCATGGAGTCCTGTTAGTATGGAAGTAGTTTCATCACAGAAATCAGAATTGCTACAAATTGGGAGTCAGTTGTTGAACACTTAGAAGAATACCTCTACCTAGGGAGCCACTTCTTAGCACCGTTCCTAGTCTCTTACAATACAGAGAGCCAGGAGATGTCAACCTATAAATAAGGAACCACTGTGAATATGACCAAGGAGCTACAAGTTGTGTATTCTGCCAAATCAGCAGGCTGAGTCAATTCAGCTATGGGCTTGCATAAGAATGCAATTGTTGATCTGCAATCTTGTACTGGGCACATTTGATTTACACAGAGGAAGCAGTTAGGAATTGATGTTGGAAAGCAGTAAGGAAGTCAAGAAAGAGAAACCAACATCAGCATTAAGAATTAAGAGGAACTCATAGTTAAGATGGGTTCTCTCTGTCCCACCTAGGGAGGAATAGGCCATTTTGTTGATAAAATGTTGGTCACGTACAGAAATTTAAAATAAAAGAATAACATATTTGCATATAACAAGTAAACCACATCCAGATATCAGAATTCCAAACTCCCAGTGACCTGAGCTGCTTGCCCAATGCCTTTCCGTGGAGTAGATTCAGAACGGAAGTTGTATCTTCTCATGTGTCTTCTTATCTCCTTAATTCCTTCTCCTTCCCAATATTCCCTATCTTCCCATTTTTACTCACCACTATTGTACCCCTTAATGATTTTAAAAAAAAAAATTCTTCTAAATTACCTCAGAAAGTAGTAATAGATAACAGTAGGCCTGGTGTTCCTCCCCTTCTGAACTTCTACCCCATTATTGGTGCCTCAGCTTTGAAAGTAAAACTTTATTGCAATCTAAGTTTCTTTCCTGAATCTCATTCCTGTCTCTTGGCTGTCCACGAGGGTTATTTCCCTACACCTGTGATTACTATGTGGACAGATAGCACACATGTTAAATCCAAGACACCCTGAACAATCATGTGTAAGTAGGCATTAGGTTCACTTCAATAACATTATCTGTTGACTTTCACTTCAATAACATTATCTGTTGACTTTCTCTTATTCTACATGTCAGAGATGGCAGGATCCAGTCTTCCAAATAATACCATAAATAAATAATTTTCATAAAATCACTTTTCTAAGTTGATATACAGTCAGCTCTGAAAAACATTTAACAAAACGATTGAATCTCCTACAGAAGTGACTTTCAAATAACAATGTGATTTATATTTGAAATGAATGAGTTAAATACTGAAGAGATAAGTATAGCTGAACATTGCAAGGAGGGAACAACTACTTTACCAAGGCACAGTTATCAATGTCTCGATCTCTCTTCTGCATCTGTTCTATTGTATTCTCCCACTGTTTAATGAGTTCTTGTCTTTCATTATGAATCTTACGAAAATCTTGTGCCGCTTTATCCAATTCTAACTGTCAGATAGAGAGAAAATAACATTTCTGTGAATTTAAGTGCTTTTGCAAACATCACTGACAATGAACAAATAAAAATCTTCACTAAACGAACCTGCGCACTTAGAGTCTCCATAAGTTCATTGTCAAGTACCTTTCTTCTCCGATTACATTCCAAAGTCAGTTTTTCTAATTGCAGGGTCAGCGCCTATGAAGTATTAACACACAAAAATATTCATGATTATCATTTTATTAACTTAAAAGCTGTTAGCATATTTCACATTAAGTATTATTGTTATAAATGTACATTTATTTGATATCTAAAATAACTACAAAAGAATAAAGATACATATTTTAACCCCAAAGGGCTGCAATGAAAATTCAATTGTTTTTTAAAAGACTTTAATACTTTTTAAAGTATGTTTGATTTCAAGTGTACAATTCTATAATACATCATCTGTATATTGTATTGTGTGTTCACCACCCAAACTCAGATTTTCTGTCACCATATATTTGACCCCCTTTACCCTCTTCTACCTCCCCCTTACCCTCTGATAATCTAACCAATGTCACCTCAATAAATTTAATTTAAAAAACATCAACAACAAAATAATTTTAGAGTGAAAAAAATAAAGTATGTTAGAAAAAAGATTAAACAATTTTCCATTTAAATAATGCATTTGGTATTAAGCCTATTATAAAATATCATGTTTCATAATACTAAAGTACCACCAGATTTCATTACAAGTAGATTTTAAGTAATGGTTATAATAATATATTAAATAATCAATAGCACTATACTCTCAAATCAGCAAAAACTATATGTAACATTCAAATTATTATTTAGACAAAAGAAGTTAAAATACGTACATATAGTTCTAGTACAAAACTTTTCTGAAATACTGTTGAGAACCCTTCTCATTCAGGATTCTTAACTTGAAGTCTAAGAATCCCTAAATGGTCAAAGGGCTTCAGAGGATCTGTAAAATTTTCAGCAAAATTTTGTGGGTATTTGAGTATAGTCATGTTTCTAGAGTGAGAATACTTGGCTTTATTAGATTCTCAAGGTAAGCTCTGACCCAAAACTGCTGCTTTAAAATTCTAAGGCCAATTGAGAGAAAAAGGTTGACACACTACAGATTCAGAAAAATACTAACATTACAATTTCTAATTTCTCACCCTAATTTTATTATCATCTTGCTGTGCATACTTCTGAAGAGTGAAGGCATCACTGTCTTTATGAGCTGATTCTTCTAACCAGGCCTCCAATGCTTGCTGGTCCCAGTTCATTTGACATTTCAGACCATCCAGTTTTTGAGTAAATTTAAATATGCTATTCTAGTATCCAAAGACAGAGGACAGGGAGAGATTATAAAACATTATCTACTATACCAACTAAAGTAAAACGTAACATTACATACTACAGAACATATTAAAAAGGAAAAAAGAAATCCTGTCCCTGACCTCCAGATTGTGTATAACATACCATATTTAATTATATGACTATCATACTTGTATTTTAAATCTTTAGTTGTAAAATAGAGGGGAAATAATTATACAAAGTTGAGAACAGTAGTTGAACCAAACGTTGCTTAAAAAGGATTTAGGGTAGTTGCCCCAGAGCAATCTCATTAGTCACTCCACCAAAACCAACCCAAGTAAATGTGCAATCTTGGTGAATATGATGTGTTTGATATGCTAAGTCAAACCCAAGACAAGTCCCCGTCAGCGCCACTGCCAATCAGGTTGCTGCCTCTAAGAGGCTTCTTATAAAGAAATTATGGAAGCACTTCTAATTGAAATAAAGGTAGCAGTTAAGGAGTTAAAAACATTTCATTTAACAAATCTAGAGTCATAAAAGAAAACAGATGAATATATAAATACAAATATAATAAACTATGTACATGTATGTATGTGTACACATACATACATGTACATTTCTATCTGTATATGCATATGTGAAAAGAAGAATCAAATTTGGAAAGAGCTCCCACATCATGTGACTAAAAACTAAGGAAAAAAGCAAAATGAGTACAGTAGTTTTAATATTAGTCACAAGCTGATAAATTAATACAAAAGGCAAAAATTTTGAATATAAAATGAAATTCAAAATTAAAAGTGTTTCTTTTAATGTGGCTTTTAAAAATGTAGCACTTATGAATAAATTATTCCCAGTGTCATATAATAGGCAACTAGCATGGTACTTTGCACACAGTAAGGGTCAATGAGTATTTGGTAAATGAATATTGGGAAAATAAATGTAACATTGTACCATTGTTTCATTCAAATCACAGTTCCATGTGCCTTTCATTGTCCAAAAAAAATCTAAGTACATGTTATGAAACTAATGAGCACCTTTCCCATACAGAAAAAATATCATTATTTGTTTGGTGAGGGAAGAAGGAACAATAGCACAAAATTTTAAATAACATTTCAACACATACTTCCTTTTCACTTTTCTTTTCCCGTATTGAAGCCATCTCATTTTCCAGTCGTTGGATTTCATCCTTCACTCGTGCCAGCTCTCTTTCAGCAATAATCTTAAAATGTTCTTCGCTTTCAATCTCATGCTCCCTGGCTTTGCAAAGAGACTAGAGAATAATATACAAGATAGAAGGACTTTTTGAATTTAATATTAAAAAGTATGTATAATAATCTGTTAGACAAAACATAACAAAATTCCCACAAAACGCTTAGATTAAGTATTATTAATTCCACTTCTCTTAAATTTACAACACATTAGACTTTGTGATTCAGTGTAGTCGGTATTGCTTACTAATTGTAAGAAAGTCAGTTCATGGAATGTGCTAGGAGAAAATATTGTTGTCAGCAGTTTTCAGATATTATGTTGGTCTAGGGAAATTGAAGAAAACCAAAGTTTATATGGTGAGACTTAAAAAGATATTACTTACCTAAAAATAAGAAATAAAATTGGCTAAAAAATACTTAGGAAATGAGTTATATGTATTGATCACATATTCTAATTAACTGAGATAATTTTAAAATACTTACGTAAACGCTGATGGTTATAAATATTTCCTAGAATATATTAATATATAATCATGCCTTTGTGTTATGCTTTACTAATAAAATAGTATTTGCTGACTACTACTCTTATAGTGCTTTAAAGTTATCACCATCAGTATTATTTTTACACTATTAAAGCTGTTAGTATTGTAGGAAGTTTACTGCCTTTTGTCTCTATTATCTTACTTAGTTGAGGTTTGACTATAATTAAATATACCCACAGAGAGTCTCTCTCAAATCCCCAACTCAGTGGGGACTTCCTCAAGTTTAATAACTTGAGGAAAAGTTGTTGTTCCAAACAGTTTATTAATTACTCAACAATAAATACTCAAAAAATCTTGAGTATTGTCTTTAAAAGTTCATTAAATTTTTAACTTTCTAATAAGACTTGTCAAACCATGAAATAGTTATTTATCTATATTAATTATAAATTGGTTTTAAAAATATGACTTTCTTCATTTTTAAGAATTATATACTTTTCAAAGAAAGATAAATAAATTTTTAAAAAAAATAGTGTGGAGTGGAAGTTAATAAACTCTCCAACACTGATTGGCTGAGATGTCTGCTTTGCTGGGCATCATCAGGGAATGAGGTTTTACACATGAATAGATTGCCCATAAAACAGATTTTTATTTAATTAATCACCATAGGTTTTAATTTTTATTATTTGTAGTAATATTTCTAAAGTGTATTATACTTTTCACGAAATCTTCCATGACTACACATGATATAATCAATTGAATTTCAACATTATATACCTGTGTAAATAAGAGTTCTTGTTTAACATTTTTGAAGTGAGAAGTCATAGCATTAATTCGACCTTCATAGTCACGTAGCTGATCTTGCAAGCTTGACCTTTCATTCTGCAGCTTTGACAACTGTAAATAAGTACTATGATTAGTCCTTAGTTTTTACCATATTAAAAGATGTAAAATCAAAAGAAAATTAAATCTTCATTTACTTTGCTTCTTTAAATATCCATTTGAACTTTTAAAATCTACTGTCCTTTCAAATATTATAAAATACTGTTGCGATTTAGAGATTATTGTGGGGAAATAGAACAGAAATCTCTCTCAGATTTGCAGCATTGGCAGGGTCCACAGCTAAAATACATTTTAAAGGGAAAAATGGAGATTCTATTCCATAATTAAATGACAAGATCGCTAAAACAAACAAGAGTATAGTAACAAGGCCTAACAAATACATAGATCATGAACCATAAATTTGAAAAGTAGCTGGCATAATAGCTTCCCCCTTAATTCCTATTCAAAACCAACAGATTTAGGCTAAGGTTAACAGAACAGAACTCACTCTCACATCCTTAGAACCTGTTTCTTAACGCATTTCATGTCTTTGAATTAGAACAAAACCAAACAATATAAATGCATAACAAATATACAACAATAACAACAAAACTTTTAGGAAATACATTTAGGAAATTACAAGATAGAGTCTCAAAATCATTAGAAATCCCTTAAAGCAATATAAAAGTTCAACAAAACAAAAATATGCTTCCTTTTAGTCTTGAGCTGCAGTTCCCAAAGTTGGGCTACAACCCAGGAGGTGCACAACACAATTCACTGAGGTACAGAAGAAAATATTTGAATTGTGAACTATGGAAGAAAGAAAAAAAATACTCATTTACTCATTTGTTATGTCCTACATTTTATTAAACTTACTAACAGTAAATATGTATTTCTTGCTTATTTCATTAATTTCAGTTTTTAATTCCCTCTTTTGTTTACTTTATTGTTGTTTTTTGTAATTTATGAAAAGTTCTTAGTTTCTTTACTTTTTGTCTGATAGTTATGGACTGAATGTCTGTGTCACCCCAAATTCATATGTTGAAGCCCTAATTAATCCCCAATGTGATGGTAAATGGAAGTGGGGCCTTTGGGAGTTAAGGTTTAAATTAGGACATGAGGGTAGGACCCTCACGATGAGATTAGGGTCCTTATAATAAGAAGAGAAACCAGAGCACGCTCTCTCTCTGCCACATGAGAACACAGCAAGAAGGTAGCAATCTACAGGCCACGAAGAGAACTCTCACCAGAACCCAACCATGCTGACACCCTGATCTCGACTTGCAGCCTTCAGAACTGAGAGAAATAAATATGTTTTTAAATCACTCAGTCTATGGTATTTTGTTATAGCAACCCGAGCTGACTAAGACACTGATTTAAAAATGAAGGCATTTAAGGCTAAAAGTTTTCACTAAGTAAGATTTTTGCTGTTTCCCATGGATGTGGGTATAAAGCAGTCTCATTTTATTGTTTTCTAATAGTGACTTTTCCCTTTCAGTTTCTCTCTGCTATAAGAGCAACCCAGGAATATATTTCTGAGAAACTTGCCTAAGTATTTAAGATGGATTCCTTAGCTCAGGCTGCCAAAGCAAACTACCAGAGACTCATTGGCTTAAACAACAGAAATTTATTTCTCACAGTTCTGGAGACTGGGAAATCCAAGATCGAGGGGCCAGCCACTCCGGTTCTAGTGAAACCTCTCTTCCTAACTTGCAGACAGCCACCTTCTCTGTCTGTACTCACACCCAGGAGAGAGTTGTTCTCTCTTCCTAGACACTAATCCCATCATGGGCCCCAATCTCATGACCTTATCTAAACCTAATTACCTCCCAAAGGCACTGCCTGCAAATACCATCATATTGAAATTTAGTGCTTTAACATAAATGAGAGCTGGGAAGGACACAAATATTCAGTCTGTAACAATGGAGGGTAATTTTTTAAATTATTGTAAATTCTATTGGCTTATGATCAGAGATGTGACCTATAAAATGTCTATCATTCATTGTTTTAATTGTGGTAAAATATACATAATATAAAATACACCAGTTTAACCATTTTTCGAAGAACATTAAGTAGTGGCATTAAATACATTCACATTGTTGTGCAACCATGACCACCATCCATCCCCAGAAAATTTTCATTTTCCCAAGCTGAAAGTCCATACTATTAAACAGGAACTCCCCATTCCCCTGCCTTCCAGCCCCTGGAATTCACCATTCTATTTTGCGTCTCTATGAATTTGATAATTCTAAGTATCTCATATAAATGGAATGATACACTAGTTATCCTTTTGTGTCTAGTTTATTTAGCTTAGCATACTGTCTTTAAGGTTTACCGTTCACTTTTAATGCATTAAGATCTTCCTTTTGGTCTAGCACATGAACTGTCTTTGTAAATATTTTATGGACACATTTTTTAATGTATATATTCTCTATTTAAGGGATATGCTCTCTCTGTTCTTATTTTTTCTTGTAGTATTTATATCCTTTATATCCTTGTTTTTGTCTATTAGAATTACCTAATTCTGAGGTCAATATTGAAGTATCTTACCATAACTGTATTTTTGTCAAGGTCTACTTGAGTTTATAACAGCTTTTACTTTGATGTACTTTGCTGTCATGTTGTTTGGTGTATACAGGTTAATGGCTTTTATTTTCTTCATCAATTATGACTTTAATCTTTGCATAATGAACCCAAAATAAAAGTATCTGTTTTTAAATGAAAGCATAATAATTAACTCTCCATAAGACGGTAATTCCTTCCCCGTAGAGTTCGATTACCTCTTTCTTAAATATAAAAGTACATGCAAGGACCACCAGCTATTTATCGAAAACTTACATAATGTGAGGGATATCAAGATAAACAAACAAAAAGATACCAGAGGAAAGAGATAATTCAGGACATAAAAGATAAGAATTAAACACACACACACACACACACACTCAGAGAGATTGGAAATTATATTTTACTCCTAAAACAAGATCATGTGCTACAAAAAAAGCAACAAGAAAATAACCTGAAAATTAAAAATATGATTGATATATTTGCCAAATAAAAATGTAAAGATGAAATGAAACCCTAAAAGCTTCCAGAGATTAAAACAGTAACCTACAAAGAAATAGAAATCATTCTAATATTAGCTTACACACCAAAAACAGTGCTGTAAGATAACAGGGTGATATTTTCCAAATTCTGTGGATAAATTATTTTTAACCTAGAATGTTCTAACCAGTCAAATTACAATCAAATGTGAGAGCAAATTAAAACATTTTCTGATTCAGAATGTTTACATCCCATATACCCTTAGAGAAACTCAGAAAGTATTACATCAAAAAACAAAAGGGCGGGGGGGTGGTAATAATCCAAGAAAAAAGAAAATATGTGATCTAGAAAATAGAGAACCCATTAAGCAAAAAAAAAAGTTAACACTTAGGAAATAGGCATATGGAAAAATGTCCATATTGGAAAACAGAACTCCAAAAGGAAGGAGTGGAGGAGAAAGTATCTTGAAAATCTGATACTATGATTTAAGAAATATAAACTTAAAGCAGACAATGCAAGGAATCACACTGGCAACTTAGGATGCAAGGAATTAAAAGCACAGCACGATGGGTCTACCCTCTTTTGAGGGTAGAACCCAACCAGTCAAAAGATGAATCCAAATGAAAAATTCAAGAAAAGATACCTTGAGTATAAGTGACTATATTAAGGACCATTAAATCATTTCAAGTATGAAACTAAGACTAAACACTTGTAGTAAATTAAGGGCATTGAATAAATAAAACTTGATAATAGAAAAATAATAAAACCACTATTTAAATGGGATAAAAGAATGTGGAAAGAAGAGTAAAACAGCTAATTTCTTCATTTAAAAGATGAAAAAGCAGGGAGTCAACTCATACTGTCTACAATTAAAACAAAGATTTTTTAAAAAAGCAATAATTTAACCATTTCTTTTTTTCTTACGTCATTTTTCTTAATGTTAAAGGAAGTTTTTAGCAATCACTATCTCTTGTAATCAAGTAATACGTACCTGAAATTCAATAATTCCTTTCTTTTTCTTCTCTTAAATACAAGTAAAATTAAATTTAAATTTTTATGTTAAAAACAGCACATATAGTAGGATTCCATTTTTATAATACTTCTGTTGGTCTTTTCTATCTATGTATCTGTAGACTGTGATGTCTGGAATATTTGTTTATGCCATGATAGTCACTTCTATGGTCAACAGTGGGTACTTGTGGGAGGGAATCTTATATTTCTTATTTTACACCCTTCTTTTCTGTTTGAATATCTTAAATTTACAAGAGATGCTTTTTTAATGTCAGAGTTTATTCAGGTGAAGTGATTATGGTCCTCATCATTCTTCTTTTAATTGCTCTGTAATATTTTTAAAATAGCTAATGTAAGTAATATGTATATAACATCCTATAAGAGAAATATTATGGCACAAACTAACATTTGAAGGGAACTTTAACCTATATTAATGTCCTTAGAGATGTATAACAACCCTGTGAGATCATTTTTATCATAATCTCCAGTTTACAGAAGAAAGAGGCTCAGTGCTGCAGGTAAGTAGGATCTGAATTCAGGGCTGGATACCTCTTATTATTCCTCAGTACTTAGTGCTAGATTTCTTATATTCTGTAATGTTGCCCTTCATTGAAAACAAAAACTGCAGCCATCTAAATTAGGAATGAGTAAATAGGTCAGAATATTTTGGGGAAAAAAATATTTTCAAAAACAAAAAAGAGTAAAGGATTTTCATTTTCAGAGGAAAACCTTCTCTTCCATTCTATAAAGTAGTGTAAACATCATCTGTTCTTTTTGGGCCCTCTTCCACACACCACATTGCCATGTGATGGAACTTTAGACTGCTAAAGGTTTTTTACAGCTTCCTCAGCTGGTTGCAATTTTATTTTTAACAACTACTATGCTTTGGTTGCAAGCTAGTGTAAAATATCCCTTATAAGGTAAAATATTTTATAATATTCTGTGACAACTTAATCCTGGCTTTGAAAAGCTGTAAATTGCACACTTCTCATTCTTACTAGAATGTCCCTCTTGAAAACATTTCTTCGAGTCACTTTCAACTTTGAATATCATAGGCAAAACTCAAAGAAAAATGTCAACCAAAACCTCTTTTGTTTATAAACATCAGCAAATAACTGTTGTTACACAAACCTCAGAAGCCCCTTTGCAAAACGCACTTACGCGTAATTCTGAGGAAGGAAAAACTGGGCACGGAAACCAACCTTTCCACTCCCGCCCAGGAGTCTGGGTATCAGTACATAGAGTGGGAGGGGCGCAGGGAGTAAAGATTCCGGGTTTATAGACCTAAATATCAATGATCACTTCTATATATCTATACATATTTTTATTTTATTTTATTATATTTTAATGCTTAGCAAATACCGAAAAGGGCGGGCAGGTAAGGGAGAAATGAGATGGTGCGGAGGAGCGTTAGACAACAGATGGGATTAGGGAAGGAAAGGGAGAAATAAAAGTATTGGAGTATTCCTGCGAACCACAAAAAGTGCCTTCACCGACCCCCTTCTTCCCCCGCCTTTTTCACCTGACCCTCACCTGATCTTCCAGTATCTTGTTCTCCTCGTTTGCCACCGGAATGGCGAACCCATTTTCCCAATGCAGCTCCGCCAGAAATTGGCTACTCATGATGGCAAACGGGACCTCAGAGATCAGAGAAAATAGGTGCCTTTCGGTCTAGCTCATGAGCAGCATCCGAGGCAACCCGGGGCACTTCCAAAGTCCAGGGTAGTTTCCTCTGGAGCCCTAGTAACCGCCCCGCGCCCTTAGTTACCAAACAGGAAGAGTTCAGGCCAAGAGGCGAAACTTCCGGTTGGGAACTGGCTCCCAGGATTCGGAGCAAACTTTTTCCTCGTGAGCGCCCCGGGGAGCGAAGCAACTTACTCCTCCAGAGGTTCGCTGGTCAGGCCCCGGCAGGATTGTCCCTCAAAGTGCGGCTCGGGTCGTCCCCCAGGCGCCCCGGGAAAGTGTAAAATCGTTGGCGCCTGCATCGCCAGGGACCACCACAGGGTACGGGAATGGCTTTGCCCTACGCTACTGCCACGGGGTCGCCTGCGGAAGATGAGAGCTAACGAAAATAATAACTCGAGCTTTCTTTGCAAGTGATGTTTGAGTTTCATCCGTAGATGAACTGTCTTAGGCTGAAGTAGACTTGTATTTTGAAGCAGAATTCACTCCCTAGAATCACTGCTGGCTGTTTTGGTCGTGGTCGGTTTTAATCTTCCGATCTTCCTCGCAATGTTCGTGGCCCCCTTTGTAGAGTCCTAGCTGCAGACGCGGACTGCGCAGAGATGGCAAACTCGCAGCGCAGTGGGGTGGTCCCTCCCGCGCCACTCCTTCACCTTTGTTTACATTTTCATTTAACATTTACAAATCTTTAATTTCACGTAAAGATCTGTATTTCTTTCTAACTTCGAAAAAGCGTAGGAAACACTGAGCCCACATTCTGTTGTATAGTATCTCAGAACTGAAAAGACAAAACAATCAACTAACATAATCCTTTCATTTTCTAAATAAACTAAGGTGAAGAGATTAGAGCAGGCAGGACCTAAATTAGGATACAGTACAGGTCTCCAAATCCCAACTATGCTCTCTGCAATGAGGGGTGTTCTTGGCTGGAATACCTTCTACTACTTTATCGTGTGAATCAATTTTGCTTATCCAATAAAATATCTGTAGTTTTTTTGCTTCTCTTTAATTTTATTTTACCTGTACCGGGTTAAACTTTTTATAATGAAATGTTTACATATAAGAATAAAAAACAGTGTATAATGAACCACCATATACTCATCACCTTGATTTAACATTCATATTTTGCCACATTAGCTTTATCTGTATCTTTTGCTGAAGCGTTTTAATCACAGATATCATGAAATCTCACCCTAACTACTTGGGCATACATCACTAATGTTTAACATTTAATTTTTTTAACATAAACACAATATCATTATCATACCTAACAAAATTAACAGTATCAAAACTCTTCAGTATCATCTAATAACCATATTTATATATCCTTCATTTCCTGAAAATGTCTTTTTACCATTGGTTTGTTACTATTCTTGTAGTAGCTTTGTCTCTGTGTTTATGTGGTTTTCTATCTGTTTAATCTTCTGGACTTAGAAATAGTGTCTTCAAAGACTAGAGTTAGTAAGGCATTTTATTCCCCACTTCTACAATGCCTAAATTCCCAAGGTGAGAAAGGGAGAAAGACTTGGTTCATAGAGGAAATTTTGACATATATAGAATAATGGAATTTTAGAGCTTCAATAACTGCATAGATCATCTTTTATTTTATAATAGTTTAGTCATTCCTACTAATGAAAATGTTACTTTACCAGAGGGTAAGGAGGGAGGGGGGATAGTAGAAGAGGGTAAAAGGGGTCAAATATATGGTGATGTAAGAACTGACTCTGGGTGGTGAACACAATGTGATATATAGATGATGTATTACAGAACTGTACACTTCAAACCTATGTAATTTTACTATCCATTGTCACCCCGATAAATTTTAATAAAATTAAAAAAAGAAAATGTCAGTACCCAGCATCTATTAAGATGGCAAGTAGTTATTTATATTTGAGATTTGTTATAGCAATGCTGCTTTTTAAAATTATTAGAGTTGTTACTATCCATGTGTCTTAAACATGCCCTTTCTAATTTCTCATCCCAGTTCCTAATGTGGATATTGAGGCAGCTACCTTGGCCTGTGCCAGTCTGTTGATCCACCCCTCTCAGTATCAGCTGTAGCTGCCAAATGCATGACAGCAGCTGTCTTTTTTGAGTACTTCCCTAGATCCCAAGGACATAAGAAATCTGGCAGCCAAATATCTACAAAGAGTCACATTTCCCATATATCAAGGATTCTAGTTCCTGAATTTCAGGATAACAATTATACAATGTTGAATTTTGGGCAAAATGTCCATACATTTCCAAATTCTACATTTCTGCCTTAAAACAATATTCCTGCGTCTCCACCTCATCACCACAGTATTCCATATCATCTAGTTCCCATTTTTATAATTCTACAACTTCTGGATCATAACTTTATTTCAATTCATTCAGATAGATTTGGAAAGAAAACCCAAAGTTTTACAAGTCTTGTTGCTGACCATGAGATATTCAATTTAATCCCAAGATGCTAAGGTAGATATTACCTTTATACTATCTCATTACTCATATACTACTATCACAAGTAGACAAATTTATCCAAAGCAGGTTGTTCAGGCTCCAATGTAAAGAGATTTTTTTGTTCTGTTTTTCTGTTCAAAGAAAAACAACATCATCTTTGCAATAAAATAGAAAAATACACATATGTGTAATACAAAAGGAAAACATATCCTTTACCCCCAGGCCAATCTTATTCCCAAGGGATTGCCACTGTTTGAAGTTTATCCTACCAGCATTTTTTTAAATGAAGCTGTAAATATACTTTTTTTCCTATAGAAGTAAGATCATATTAAAAATACTATTTTGCAAATTCATTTTTCACTTAACAATTATGGCCATGTTTCCATATCAGTACATTAGATCTCTGGTCTTTTAATGGCAGCTTAAAATTCACTATTAGCAATCAATTTTAACTTTTTAAACAATGATACAATGAACATCTTTATAATACTGTATTCTATCATTTCTAGGGTATACCTATTTTCACATTTTATTATCTCTGAAATTGGGATTCATTTTTCAATCAGTGGTGTCTTGGAACTGGTGAATAAGATATCATCTTGCACACCTTTCTGTTTCTGCAAGACATGCTTAGAAGTAAAATTAATGGAAAACAGGTATAAGCAAATTTATTTTTATAGATTACACTAAATTATCTTTTAAAACATTTTTATATACCAGCAGAGTATGACATTGTCCTTGCATACTCCGGACATTATGAAGTATTAAATATTTTACAACCTAAAAACCAAAATATGGTATCTTATTTTTGTTTATTAACAATAACAATTATGAGTGAGGCTGAGCATCACATTTCTTCTGCTAAGAATTTCTTCATCATATCCTTTGGCAATATTTTCCTATTAGGTCATCTTTTCTTATTTAATTATAGTGCTTGGTATGATACAGATAGTATTCTTAGTGCGCATGTGTGTGTCTCTGTGTGTGTGTGTGTGTGTGTGTGTAATACTTTTCTCCAAAATCTGGGTTTTTTTTATTTTGTTTGTAGTACATTTTGCCATACACACTTCAGGAACTGTGTTTGCTGATATTAGTATGCTCCATATTCCGATGGATACATTCATCATCAACTTATCCAGTCTATGGGCTGCATTCAGCTCAGCTATTGCTTCCCTATTAAAATATTTTCTTCTCTTGCCTTTTATGACTCTTTTTCTGTCAGTTTCTGTGGGGATAGAGCCAGGAGTGCAGTTTCCAGGCCCTCGGCCTCTCGTGGAAAGGTGCTGGCTCAGGTAGTAAATGGCCATCAACTGTGATTGGATGGCCATCAGCTGTGGCTAGTTGGCCGTCAGCTGTAACCAACAAGCCATTGGCCACTAATATAACTGCTGTGGCTACACTAACAAAAAAAATGGGGTGCTAGCAAGAAGATGGTGGCTGAGCTGGCAAGCGCGGATTGCAGATAGGCGGATGCCGCCAGTGAGAATATAGCAAGCAGAGTACCCCACATGACAGTTTCCTTTTAACATTCTAAATCTCCTTTGCTGCTTTAGCTTGTCCTGTTTGGCCTCTTAATATTGGTATTGCTGAACACCCAAAGCTGGTCCGTCTACTTTTGTTACACTTACTTCCTAGGTGAACATATCCATTTTCATGGCTTTAAATACTGTGGCTGGTATTTTTTTAAGGACTCCCATTAATATTTCTCTAGCCCAATCTCTCTTAGGCACTCTAAACATACCCAACTGCCCACCTCAGAGTTCCATTTAGATGTCTCCTAAAGAGCTCAAATTTGATACACAGGTTCAAGACAGAATTCTTGATTTCATCCCACGCATATTCCAAATCTCTTTCTAAGTCTGCTCAACCACAGTAGAACTACTATCCAGCAATACAAAATTAAATCCTGGGAGCTTCCAGTCAAGATGGCAGAATAGGTAAATGCTGTCCTCACCTCCTCCCACAATCCCCTCAAAATTACAACTAAACTACAGACTCATTGAGAATCACCTAAAGTCTAGCTGAACAGAAGTCCTATAACTAAGGATATACCGAAAAAAGCCACCTCAAAACTGGTAGGAGGGGCAGAGACGCAGAACATGCTGGTCCCACACACAAATGTGGCCATTAAAAATTGGGAGGGATGTCTTGGCTGTGGAGTTTCCCACTGAGGAGCAAAGGGTCCAAGGCCCACCCCAGGCTCCCCAGACCCAGGTCCCAGTGCCAGGGAGAGAAGTCCCCATAACTTCTAGCTGTGAAAATCAGTGGAAAGAGTGGCTGAGTGAGACAGAGGGCAGTCAGAGTCCCAGGCATTCCTCTGAAAGGGCCCACCCATGGACTTACCTCAAAAGGCAACAGCGACATACAGGGAGGAAGTGAATTGTCTGGCTTCAGGATGAGGGCTGAAGGAGCAGCTTTCTCGCAGACAGAAGTGATGGAAGGTGCTATTGTTCCCTTGTTGAGATCTCCCACCACCAAGCCTTTACATGCAGGTGGACACCAGATCTGAATCTCCATCAACCTAGTTAACACCATTCACCCCACCCTGCTGGTTCCCTAAGATTTGCCCTACCCAACTTTCAGGTCCACCCAAACCACTTCTAGTGGCTTTTCCATACAAACAGCCTGTCTTGGCTAATGCTGCAGACTTTCCTGAAATCTCTCAAAGGTTCACAAACCCCAAACAAGCAGCATCTGATTGTGGCATGCCCCATACCTATTGCTAAGCAGCCCCAAGCCCAGCATTAGCAGCAGCTGGCCTCAGTTCTCAGCTTAGCCTCTCCCAGGTATCTCCAAGCCCAGCACAAGTGGAAACCCTCTGCAGATCACTTTGTAGACCATAGCAAGTGGTCTCAGGAAGAGCACAGGCAGAGGTTGACCTTGCCCTGCGCCAGAGCACCCCAAGAGGCCCCAGAACCAACACACCCAGTGGCCAGCATCAGATCACACCAGAGGACCATGCAACCACCTTCACAAATGACACACCCAAAGTGTAGTCTTGGCATGCATGAGAGACCCACTAACGCAAATCCTATTTGGTATGGTCAGCTCCTGCACAACAGCTCCTTCACTGTAGTCACGGCCAGTCCTCACAACCAATCAGCCTGCAGGTTAGTCCCTCCCATTGATGTGCCAACAGCAATGAAGTCTCAACTACAACAGGGCACACACACCCGCACAAGGGACACACCTGAAGCACCCAGCTCAAGTAACCAGAGAGCCTGTGCCACTGGGCTCCAGAGGACACCTACTACATAATGCCATTCTACGAAGACCTGGCAACATAGCAGCTTCTAATATATAAAAACAAACACAGGGAGGCAGCCAAAATGAAGAGACAAAGAAACATATCCCAAATGAAAGAACAGAACAAAGCTCCAGAAAAAAATCTAAACCAAATAGAAATAAGCAATCTACCAAATGCAGAGTTCAAAACACTGGTTATAAGTATGCTCAATGATCTCAGTGAGAACTTTAACAAAGAGATAGGAAACATAAAAATGGAGATTAAAAAAAAAAACTTAAAAAAAAACCAATCAGACATAAAGACTACAATAACTGAAATAAAGAATACGAATACGTTAGAGGGCATCAACAGCAGATTGGAGGAAGCAGAGAAACCAATCAACATTTTGGAAGATAAGGTAACAGAAAACACCAAATCAGAACAGAAAAAAAAGAGAAAAGAATCCAATGAGGATGGTTTAACTCACCACAATTAGTACTTACATTTTTGTTGGCTTATTTATTTATTTATTTTCTCTTTGCCACTAGACTATAATATGCATGACAGTAGAAACTATATGCATTTTGTTCACCCTATATTCAGAAACTAGAACAATACCTGTACATGGTAGTGTTAAGAAAAAATCTGCTGAGAGAATAATATATACAAATGAAAAGAGGAGTTTAAATTTTTTATGTAGTTAAACCTGTTAGTCTTTTCCTTGATAACTTTGTTTCGCACCACACTAGGGCAAGCCTTTCCCAGAAGACTATTAAAATGCTCTTCAATATTTTTCTAGCACTTTTATAATTTTATATTCTACATTAAAATTTTAATGTACATAAAATTTATGTGTGTGAGAGAAAGTAGACTCAGTTCTTTTTCAAATCAAATAGTAATTTTCCAGCACCACTTATTAGGTAGTCTATCTTGCTACTTTGATTTGAAATCTGTCCTTTTTGTACTAAATTCTCATATACACAAACATATATTTCTGTATATCTCGTATTTCATTGACTTATTTATCCATCTCTACAAAAGTACCATTCTGTTTTGAGTAGCATAGCTACTTAATATTTTATGTTCAAACATACTATCTATCATCACCATCACAACCATTCTTGTCTATTCTCAAACACTTCCTTGAAATCAAGTTGTCAAGTTCAAAAAAAAACCAAAAAACAAAACAAACAAAAAAAACCAGGGTGTTAAAGATTTTTATTGAAATTTCCTTGAATATACATAATAATTTAAGAAGAACTGAAACTTTGTATTGTATTGTCTTTTGACCCAGCAATATGGTAAAAGTCTCCATTTTATCAGATTTTCTTTTATGCAATTCGTTCTTGATAAGGTTGCTTATGACTAGATTCAGAGCATTTATATAACCTCAGAATTAGAAGAAACTCCCAAGATTGCCCCTGGCTGTAACATGAACTTCAGCAACATGCAATGATTTTACACTTCTACTGCTTGTGTATCCATTCCCTCCTGAGGAAATGCATTTTATTACAAATAGATAATAACTTAGATAATGATACAGCATTCTTTTTGGAAGACTGTCAAAGGGGTCTCATAACTGTCCTGTTGTACAATTTTCTTACCTATACAAAACATGTTTTTAGTGGTGAATATCTTGACTAGTATCTATAACATTTTGCAAACTTTCACAAGGCTATATCAGATATTTGGTTGCTCTGTTGGGCCCTGTTAGTGAAAGAAATGGATATGTCTTTACAAAGGAACATGTACTTCACAATCAAATATTGTGCGATATATCTGAAATCACAGTTCCTTTTCTTTAATGTTTTTATCATTGTTGCTGAAACATAGTAATCCCTTGATTAATACTTGCTGGACTAATGAATGGATTATTCCTAAGGATTTATTTCTCCTGATAACAGGGGACCATAACTATATTTAAAGAAAACATTTTCTACTGCAGAGAAACAGTAAAGACCTCCATAATTATAGACTTTCTAATATCCTTCTGGGAAATACACATTCACAAAATTTATTTGCCCATGGCAACCACTACCTTGTAAAAAATATTACATAATTGAATTGGGTACAGTGGAATGTGCGTGTGTGTGTGGTGTGTGTGTGTGTGTGTGTGTTTGTGTGTTTGTGTGTCTGTATGTGTGTATAAAATCAATTACAGTAGACGGGCAACTTTAACAAACAGCTAACAATTTTCTGTGACTTATTTCCTAGATGCAAGGACAACAAGAACAAGAAGATTCTTTATATCAAAGTATTCTCATCTATCAGTAGAACAAACGTCAAAATCAAAATATTTAGCTAAATGAATACTATAAGATTTGATATTCCTATTTTCATACTTTGGAAAGTGGACACATATAGTTAGTTTGCAGATTTTATTAGTTTATTCTAATCCAGTAGATGGTGCTACATGTCTGTATATGTAAAGTACCACAATGCCTTTTTTTTTTTTTTTTTTTAATCTTTTCTTTCTTTTTTAGCCAGAACTCTCATCAAGGTCTACTATTATAATGAAGCTCATTATTTCCGATATCTGAGCCAAATCTCTGGGTGCAGCATTAAAGATGTACTTAAGGAGAAAACCCCCCAGAAATAATTGTGGACCAAATATCAACCTAACAATCTATTAACAGTTATTTTTTTTCCTCAGCCCATTCTCACTCTAAAATGACAAAATCTTTGGTGTCGCACAGAACTCTGTGTCAGTCCATTAAAAACATCCAGATGCAAAATCATAGTCCCTCTTATTCTTCTAAGCACTGTTAGTTGCTATTATTGTGTTTCAACCATAACAATGATAATAATTAACAATAAAGTTTAAATTTAGGATTGCAATGGATAGATCAACATATAAATCAACCATTTAAGAAGATAACATATGCTAAAAATCTTAGGTACGTGAAATTTTATTAACCAAGTTTGTTGTTGAATCAGTGATTAAGATAGCCATACAAATGAATGTATATTTGTGAATCATCAAGGACTGAAAGCTTTAGAAAAGTAGGAACTCTATTTAGGTATCAGCATAAATAATCCGTATCACCCAGCAGTTTACAAACAATTAATTTATGTTACTTATTTATTATTTACACAACTAAACTTGACATATAATCTGAATCAGAAGTTACCTATTTTTTGTCTCCTTTTATCTTGCAGATTTGTGATATGTTATTAGCTCACAAATTCAAAATGCTTGGAAAGTGTCATTGTATTATAAATCAAAGATAAAGGGACATCAACTAGTATTAATAATATAAAAATCAGAACATTTTTATTACTGTACTAGTTCATTGTGTCAAATTTTGATTTAAATTTTGATGCAATTTCATAAAGTCCTTTCACATTCTTTGAAAATTCTTTTACTCTTTTTACTGTATCAAAAGAAAAATGAGAGCTGTAGTCACTAATTTTAGATGAGTTCTCTACATAATATAGGTATTAATAATCTGCTGACCAAAGACTTAATAAAATGGCTTTATTCAGTGAATTATATCACTTTAAGAACTAGGTTCTAGTACAAAAACAGGAAGTCAGAAGTAACCTTTCAGAAAACTGTTTTGTCATTTATGCTTTTCTTCATTTGTATCTTCATTAACTCACCAGTCCTTGAACAAACTCTAGGAGGCAGAATTGAACTGGTTGTTCCTAAGTAGGTTACACAACATGGAAAAGCCATCATCTTAAATCAGGAATGGCATCGTGATGAAAAGGACATATATATATATACAATTCAAATGGTCAGTTGTAATACTGGCAAGGTAAGGTAATATAAATCATTTACTTATCTGTTGGCGATCAAGGTCAGGGTGCTGCCCAATCTCCTTTATGTAAGTAGCTAACCTGGAGGCCATAACACTTGATCCATGGACTAGATAAGCCACAAGGTATTCAACTCCTTAAAGGAAGTGGCTTTTTTATTTGTTGTTTGACTAAGATAATTGACATGTAGAACTACTCTTCGTTCAACGTTGCATTTGATAAAACATCCACCTAAGCCCTTAAGTTACAAAATTTAAAAAGTGATTATCCTTTCCCTCAAGAAGTTTACTGTCAAGTGGAGCAACTGAGTGCAGAAGCTGCCTCCTAACTGATAACTGCCTCCATAATTGGCCTCTCTAATATCATCTCCACACTGCAGCCAAAATGATTTTTCTAAGCCACAAATCTCAACCACCACATTATCTCTTCCCATTAAAAACCTCGTTCCAGCTCCTGGAGGCCTCCCTCGCGTGGTTTATACCTAACGCTTCATGGACTGGCCCTGCTGCTGTGTCATCTCTCTGTCCTTCACCTTGAACCGGGAATTCTAGCCCAAATGAATTTTTCTTTTCCTCAAGTTCTCTCTCACTTCAAGCCTTAGGACATCTGTTCCCTCTGCTTGGGTACTTCTGCCATATTTCCCAAGCTAGTGTCAACCTTCCCTGACCCATATGTGCTACCCCTAGCATCATATGTTTACTGTCGTGGCTTTTACACATTTTACTTCTCTGAGTCCCCTATTACACCGTAAGCAACATCAGCCGGTGTCTAGCTTATGTGACACTAGCTCCCCAGCACTGGGTACACAGTAGACATTCATTCATTCATTCATTCATTCATTCCACAATTGTTGAGCACTTAATGTGTGACATGCTCTCTACAGTAAGTGATAGGGACATGTATCAGTGAACAAAACAGACTAGGATACGGCCCTCTAGCACTGTTGTTAAATTAACTAAAGCAGAGCCAGTGCACACAGTATGGCAAAGATATCGGAAATCATCAGGGAAAGCACGTCTGTTCCAGGTGGGAGGGAATAAGGAGCAGAGGAGTCACCCCATTAAAATAGGGTCTTACCTGAAACTTCAAAGATGAGGATACAAAGGCGTCTGGTGAAAAGTTGAGGCACAAGTGCATTCCAGGAAGAGGAAACAACAATCAAAAGGCAATAATATAGAAAATGTTGAGCCTAAGATGTGGAGGGAAGTGGAGAATTCCATGATTCAACACCACTGAATGGGCAATGGGGTGACTTTTGTAGTGTAGCATTTGCCTAGGAGAGTAACGTGAGATAAGGCAGGGAGAGTTGAGAAGTACCAGGTTACAAATATTTTCTTGTAACAATAGGGATACATTGGATAAGTTTAAATGGGGTAGGTGAATGCAAAAGAGATTAGTAATAAGGATTTGAAATAGGAAAAGAGAAAAGAGGCAGAAGATAAGATTTGTGACTGTTTAGAAGTGGGGCCAACCAAGAGAACGGTCTTCTTATGCTGTGGGAAGTATCAGGGATCAGTGTGGCCTTGGGATGAAAAAAGCTAGCTCCAAAATCTGCTAGCAATATCGTGCCACAAATAGCAAAATTTTTAAAACCTCCTTAAGATTATCTTGTCAAAGTGTAAGTGTGTTTTTACCTAGCTTTTCAAACCTTATTTATTTTCCCATATGCTCACTCTTTAAGTCATCAGAGTATGTATTAACACCTACGAGTACCTGAATGTTTGTATCTGCCATAGTATTCTTATGCTCCAGGGTCTTTGGTAAACACAGAAAGAGAAGAAAACAGGCAGGAAATATGTATCCTATTTTATGTTGTCCTAGCAGTTAGAAAGATTGGTAATGGCCTTCTTTGCTTTCAGTATTGCTCTTTAAAATAATACAAAGTTTCTTTCATTTCCTTCTTTTTCCTTTTCTGAACTTTTTTCCATATTCTTCATGAATTATTTTTATAATCTGAAGAAAAGTATCTTTTAAGAATAATAATACCCCCAAACAAATCAGTGGCGGCGAATGGGAAGCAGTAAAAACAAAACCATAGCCACCAAATAACTATTATATTAAAAAATGTAGGGTAAAGATACGAGAAAACGTGTTTGTCATGATACTGTACACACCATCCATATGAGCCCAGCATAAAAACCATGCCTAGTATGGGGCTACAGCTTGAACAGTCCATGCTACTGAATGGAAAAAGCACCACTCCACTAGGTTAAGAAATGTGGCCTTTTTTTTTTTACAATTAGGACTTTAAGAGACACTGCAGAGAGGTGGCCTGCTTTTATTCTATGAGCTACAGCTCTCTACCTAATACATGGGTAAGTTTACTCAAAGCACTTTATCAGCTGTCAATCTGTTTCTTAGTCTGCATTTGGCTACATTTCAGGTAGCAAAGGAGAAAGCAGGGATTATTGCATGGTTTTTGCCCTGGCTGCGGGGTGGGGGGCTAATTGTTGCCTATTACTTTAGTGAATTGTGTGTGGAAGTAATTGTTGTTCCGCTATGTTCTGTAGTGTTATTCACGTAACTCCTGTATAAAGCTAGATCTATATACGTACAGTCTACTCAGTTTAGTCAAAAGTGGATGGTGTATGTATGCAAGTACCTGGATAGCTAGAAGTGGTTGTTTGAAAAACTGACAGATGTCATCCATGCTGAGACATCCATGAAGGTATGTTGAGTTTTTCCTTTTGGAGCCTGTCCACTGTATCTGTTCATATTCTACTGTGAACTAAGAATTTTATGCTATGCATTGCTTTTCTTCTCTATACGTTGAATGCTAATTTCTTATTATTCCCATATCAGTATCTTACTCCAAACTCCTTTATGAATGAGTTTCTTAAATTTCAGTGAGGATTTCCAAAAACAAAAACTATTCTACTCGCTTTCTTATCTTCTTTTAACTCTGTCACTGAGGTTATTGTAAGGGTGGCCCATAATGGTGGTAGTGGGGGGGGGGAGATACACGCATTAACCAACAGTTTTCTTTTATGAACAAGAAAATTGGCCGTTTTCTTATTAGCATATGAGGAATCTAAGAATGTCCCTTGTTGTCAAGGCAACAGCTGTTCCTTAGGTAGCTGCAATAGAAAAGAAGCCAGAAGCAATCTTTATAGGATCAAGTCTTTTTTATCATCAAATCATAGAAAGGAATCTTGAGAGTCTACCCAGCCTATTCTCCTGCCTTTAGTTAAGACCCACTAAAATAATTTGGAACCAATCCAAAAAAGTCCTGTTTTAAATAATTCTGAAGAGAGATCACATAGCTTTCCTTGGTAATTATTTGTACTGTTTTACAGTTCACACTGGTAATAGTTTTGTTTTGTTTTTCCAATCATTCTAACTTAAATCTTTCATGCTGTAGTTTGAAATTCACTTCCTATAGTTGTATTCTCAGTGGAAATAAATGATTGTACACTTTCTTCTCAAAAGAGTCTTACCCATACTTAAAAAAATAAAAACATAACAAAACGGTCTGACTTAAACTCCTCAAAGTGAATGCTGCTAATCCTTCCAGCCATTGGTATTGCAGGTCTCCTCTGATGACATCCTATATTCTGCAAGGCAATTAGGAAGCCAGTCCTGCCTTGTTATTTATCTAGAAAGCTGACCATTGGTGTCCCCAAAAGAGCAGGACACCATCCAGTTTTCAGTCTACTCAAGTCTCCTAGGTTAATTTAATCTGCAGAATTACAGTCATAGTAAGTTTTTTTGCACAAATTGGCTAATACTGTGTTTCCCCGAAAATAAGACCTCACCGGACCATCAGCGCTAATGTGTCTTCTGGAGCAAAAATTAATATAACACCCGGTCTTATTTTACTATAATGTAAGACTGGGTCTTATATAAAATAGTATAATATAATATAATGTAATGTAATATAATACCGAATCTTATATTACTTTTTGCTCCAAAAGACACATTAGAGCTGATGATCCAGCTAGGTCTTATTTTCAAGGAAACACGGTACAACTTTTGCTGCCTGATTTGAACATAATCACTCATTCCCTACCTGGTACTTGGGCAACTGATTTTTCTCTTTAAATAGACAACTATCCCTTTTCCTTGAGAATTGTATATTCTTGGTTCTTTCTTTCAAGATGAAGTGCACTCACTTCCTCCCTCGCACTGGCAGATTTAATGAGCATACTTCCTATCCCACTGTTCATGTCATTAATTAATATATGCTGAGCACTAGCCACAGGAAGGTACCTGGAAATATTTTTAAAAGATACCCATATTGATCAGCCAGGCACAAAAAATGCATCACCTAAGACTAGACATTTCCTTTTTCTTACTGAACTTCCTGTGTCATTTTGACTTATAACCTCAATGCTTCAGCCATGTATGCTGTACTTTGTGCACCTAATTTTTTTATCTTTAAAATGAAGGGACTACAAACAGACTAACAGTTAGCATTTATTGATCTGTTTTTCAATGCTAGGCCTTAAGCTAAGCACTCTATTGCTATCATTTCAGCTTCACAGCAATCCTGTGAAGTAGATATTTATTGTCATTCCCCTTTTACAGAAAAGGAAAGTAAAGTTTAGCATGGTCAAGGTCACCTTATCTGGCTCCATTACCCAGTAGTGATGTTATTTTCGGAAAGTTACTTGATCATGTTAAGCTTCACTTTTTTTTTTTCTTGAATATATCTCTATTTTTCTTTCTTTTTTTAAATGAAGCTATATTTCTTTAGTAAATAGAAATTATTGATTTAAAAGAAACATAAAGAGATTGTAATAGAGTGTCTCTGGGGTCTTTTTGACAGTGGGTAGTGTTTACATTTCATAAGTTTCTACTTGGTACGAATTTTAACTGGAAATCTGGTCTCCCTGGTTCATACTTTACTGAGATCAGGCTAGCAAAAAAGGAGGATAATTTAATTTGCCTTAATGAAGATTTTATATGTTCTAGTGAACAATCCCCAATTTATGCATTTGGAAAACCTTGCCCTAGATCCATCAATATGAAAAGACTTTAACTCCTTTTGCTACATCTCTGTGTTATGTTGTAGGTGTTTGTTATTCCAGGATAGAGCCAAATCCCAGAGATCAGGACTCTATAAATTGCATTTCCTTATTCTAGCTGTGTGACCTGGAAATCTCTAAGCGTCATTTCCCTCATCAGTAAAATGGGGATATTAATAGCACTAAGTATACAGTACTTTTGAAAGAATTGTTCTAAATAATGTGTGTAAAACACCACTGTGTCAGATATGTAGTAGTTACTCAGTAAATGGCAGCTGTTTTTATGATTACTATTTATTAATTTAATATTCATTTTAAAAGTACATTTGAGGTTCACTAGTAAAAGTTGCCGTATACTTCCTAAGTGGTATTCTCACCTGAGGAATTTAAAATTTTCTTTCATAGGAAGATGAGAAAAAGCAGGGCATCACCTAGGATCAGCTCTATTTAAACTGGTTAAACTGTATTAATATTTTAAATGATTTCTGTGGTTTTCTAAGGCCAGTTTTCATAATCATTGTGATTACTATACCTATACTAATTAATAATAATTTTATGAACTATTATCCATAACTAGAATCCACAGTCACTCTGTATACTGATTGTTTGACTATGCCATAAACTATTTGCTTTTGCATACAGCTGCAGTTTCAAATCAAGATATGGACCTTCATACACCCTCATCCACATATGACACCCATGCTATATTGTTTAACTACTACTGGTTTCCTTGGGAAAGAAATATCAGGTCAAATTCTGTGTATAATGGACAAGAAAAATATCAGTGAAATCACTTTATCCCATAGCACTCTATGACTCTTTCCAAGAGAGGCTTCTTCCATGTTTCCATAGCAGTATAGGGAGCAATAAATGATTGCACACACATGTGCATACACACACACGCTTAAATCTTTTCCAAGAAAAGCAGTTATGAGAATGGTATTCACATCCTTCTAACACTGTCTCCTCTGAATTCAAAAGAAACAGTTTTGGGAAAACTCTTGCTGTCTTTTGCCAATAGAGCTGTTAAACCAAAATCTGAACTGGCTTTTCAAGTAGATTTGGTCATGTGAGTCAAAGCAGAGCTTGTGTTGTTGTTTGTCTCCCTGCCTCTCCCTGGATTCCTCACATTAGTTGAGCCTCACTGCTCTTCACCATAATCCTCTCAACCCCACTCTGCACGTTGGTTGAGCCTCACTGCTCCAACAAGGAATGCACTTCTGACACAATGGGGACAGCAAGGGCAGTGTGGGGAAAATCAGATAATGCAGATACAAGCTTGACAGACCTGCTGTCTTTCCAGTGCCACATTATGAACTGGCAGAGTGAGACATGAAGGCATTATCCTGTCTTATCTGGTGGTTGAAAGGGGTGCAGCCTCCTTTAATGGTAAGGTTTTTGGCTTGTTGCCAAAAGATTTTCCTTTTAGCTGTTTCACATATTCACCCAGAGGCTGGGCTGTCTCTTCACCTCTGTTAGCTGTTTTGACTCGAACCTACTTCAGGATGAGAGACGAGAATTTATCAGGACCAGGGGATGTCTCTGCCAAATGGATTACATAAAGAGCAGGTCAATTCTGAAGCCAGTTTAGAAATGTGTGCAATGGTAGAGTGAGTTTAGGGACTTCGGTTGCCTTGAAGAGAACCTAGATTTCATAGGGTTTCTCACAATCATGCACCTCCACAGGACTGGCTTTAGTCTTCTCCCAGGGAAACCTGTCATTCTTGGATCATTATCTTCCTATCTCAGAGAAGAGAGTGTAAACACCCCCCCACACAATCACACACACACACACACGTCCTTCAGATTCAGAGTCTACATGAAATAGTTCTAGGGTTGACTTTTTCAACAAACTTCACAAGTGAATCTGATGCCTAATCTGTAGTTTGAGAATGACTTCCCACAGATTTCCTGTAGTCACATCTAGAGACAAACTCAAGGGCTAACTATTTAAATTTATGAGCCACTCTGATAGAGCAAAAACACTCTGAAGTTGAAAGTTTCCCCTATTGCTGACAATAGTTAATAAAAAGAAAACATATAGCACTACTTTTGAAAAGATAACCAAAATGGTGCCTCGTTTTTATTAAATGTTTTAAGTAAATGGCTTAGTTTACCAGAACCAAAAGCATAGTCTTTTTACATCATAATTCTACAAAGACCAGCACACAGACCATCATCCAGCTGTTGTTTGTGTGACCTTGAAGAAAATTGCTTAAGGTATCTGAGGTTCAGTTTCATTATGGATAAAATGTGTTCTGTCTATCTCATAAAAATTTTCTAAGGATTAAACATAAAGAGCCTGGCCCAACATCCAATTGGTGAGTATTAGGCTTTCTTCCCTTCCCTATTTCTGTGCCTCCTTTATACACAACTAGACTTTGCATTCCACTGGACCAAAGACCTTGATTTACTTATTTGTTCATGATGCTAAATAACCACTTTATTTAAGGGCTCAGGAAAGTAATCCTAGGAATTCAAAGGTGTTTACAGGTAATATTTCATTAAACCACATAAAAGTCCAATGTTGAAAAAGGCAAAGATTCTCATGTTCATTTCACAGGCACTTGAATTTCTTGAGGTTGTGTGTTTCCAAGAAAACAACCAATCTGTGACCAAGATGTAATTAAGACCCACAATTTCTAATTCCCAGGCTTTGGCTCCAACCTCTGAAAATGCTTCAATTCAATAAACCTAATGGCACTTTGGTCTCTGGAATTAGATCCTGTTATCAATGACTTCCACATGGACAGATCATTCCAAAATGTGTAATTAACCAAGAAAATGCAAATAAACCAATTTGTACCTGCTATTTAGAGGTAGGACGTAGAAATGGCTTGAGTTCATTATTTGAAAATGTAACCTTTTTGTGTTTTGAATGTAGCTCATGTTCTCCTGTTGTCCACGTATTCTTTTTTCCAAAAATTACATTTTCAGTGAAATATTTTAGATTATTTGTAATTCGATTACCAGGGCAGAGCTTGGAATAGAGAGAGAAATGCATGTCATCAGGCACAATGGATAGAAAACTCTTCTTCCAGTGACCTTTGGCAATTCAATTTAAACATTATTTGAAGCTCTACTGTGTACCCGGCCCTGTGCTGAATGGGGTAGGAGTCAAGCTCATAGTCTAGCACACTCAGGAGCACAGTAAAACTTGGCCAGTGTTACAAATGAATGAACCTAGTGAAGTAGGTAAATATTTAACTACACCTTCTAAAACGTAGATAGTAATCGTATAGTACCATTAGAAAGCAATATTCTCGTTGAGAAATAATAAAAGCCTGAACTAAGGCAGTAGCAGTGAGGGTAGGAGGAAAAGACAGATGCAAAAGATATTTAAGACAGAGAGACAATAGTTCCCAATATTTTTTCGAAGAATTTTAAATGTGGAAGAATAGTAAGACATCTAAGAAGATTCTGAGATCAAGTTGATCTAAGTATATAGAGGAGAAAAACTTGGCTAGAAGGGAACGGATTATGTTTTATGTAAAGTGGTTATTGGCATGAAACTAACATAATATTATATGTCAACTGTAACTGAAAAATAAAGTTAAAATTAAAAAAATAAATAAAGTACGTGTTGAATATTCCAGTGGAGTCACCCAGTGAGTTGAGAATACAGTTCTGGTGATCCATAGAAAGGTCACAATAGATATATAGGCTTGAAGCTACTATGTCTATACCAGTGTTTATGCCTTTGGAGTGAATGAGATTGTTCAAAAGCAGTCCATAAAGTGAGGAATAAAAGATGGCAGAATATGAACCCTTTAGATTTGAAAACATCAACATTTAAAGAGTAGGCCTTTGTCGATGCTCCCTCCCTCCAGACTGCTCTTTTTCCTTTGTCTTCCTTATGAATGAATATCTATCTGTAATGACATGACACAATCATAACGTCTCTCTGAGGTTTTGTTGGATTTTCCATTCTTCAACCTCTAATAGAACTAAATACTTCAACCTTTGTGCCAGGCCCCTGGAAATTTGTATAATTATATTATTATTATTATTATTATTATTTATAGTTCTAATAATAGAAAAAGTGCTACATACTTCACTGCTGAATATCACAATGGTCACCTTTGAAGTACTCCCCTTGGGAAGCAATGCACCAATGCCAGCACCTAGTCCACCCTTCAAGCAATTTTGGAACTCTTTTTCTGGAATGGCCATCAGAGTTGTCATCGTATTAGCCTTGATGTCCTGAATGTCACCAAAATGTCTTCCTTTCAGTATTTTCTTTGTCTTTGGGCAAAGAAAGAAGTCATTGGGAGCCAGATCAGGTGAGTAGGGAGGGTGTTCCAATACTGTTATTTGTTTACTAGCTAAAAACTCCCTCACAGACAGTGCCGTGTGAGCTGGGGCATTGTCGTGATGCAAGAGCCATGAATTGTTGGCGGAAAATTCAGGTCGTCTAACTTTTTCACGCAGCCTTTTCAGCACTTCCAAATAGTAAACTTGGTTAACTGTTTGTCCAGTTGATATAAATTCATAATGAATAATCCCTCTGATATCAAAGTTAGCAACATCATTGCAACAAGTTTGGGAACTTCATTTGTTCCCACACCTCCTATTTGTGTTGTATAGCACTGGGCACAAGAACACAGACTTCAAATTTAGACAAACCTGGGTTGAATTTCTACTCTATGATCCACTAGTTGTGTGGCCTTTGGCAAATCATCTAACCTCTTTTGAGTCATGATTTTATCCTATGTAAAAAAAATGGAAGGAAATTACCTCCCTTACAAGGTTGTTTTGAGAATAAAGGAGAGATTTATAAGGTTCTTGATTCATAGTAAATATTATTTGTTTGTAGATCTATTTCTACTTCCCAGACTTCTTACTCATCTTTCTATCTCTGTTCTCTGACAAAGTATCAGGCATCAGACAGCCTCAGGAAATGTACGCTGAGTTTAGGTTGATGCAAAAGTAATTGCGGTTTAAAAGGTTAAAAATAATTGCAAATCAGTTTTGCACCAAACTAATAAAAAGGCAGAGAAGTAATAGAATAATCTCACTCACCTCTGGGGCTTTGTACATTCTAGTCCCTATGTCTAGAATGTTTTTCCTTTCTCCCTTTCCCATTATGCCTAACAATAGTTGACATCTGGCGATCCTGCAGGTCTTAGCTGAGACTGCCATTTCTGCAGGAGGTTTGCCTTGAACTCTTCTTGGTCTGTGTAATATACCCTTCCACTTGCTTCCATGGCATCCTATCATAAGCATTTATTGTATATTATGGTATCAGAAAGTATGCTAATACAGTGTACTATGTTTTTTCATAAGTACCTATTTGGTTCTTTGTGTTTGTTTACTTGTTTAGATTTATTTATTGTTTGTTTGGTTGGTTTGTTGGTTCACCCTAACTGTAAGCTCCTTGAAGACAAGTGCTCTATCTTATTTACTTGTATAGTTTCAATGCTTATCACAGTGCCCGATATATAGTAGGGGCTCAGTCATATCATAAAATGAGTAAATGGACAAATGAATGAAAGCATGTCAAAGTCAAATCAAACTGCCTCTTGGGTTACCCACCAGACCTGGGCTAGCACAGGTGGAGAGCAGCCGTTATTCCATGATCAGCAAGGACGATTGAGCACATTATTTTATATAAAACTGTTTAAGAAAAGAAATAAATGAATGTTAACTAATAAAAACGTGTCTGGCTATCTTTAAAAATATCACTCATTGTCTTTCATTAAACTAAATACCTTTCTCTTCTCTTTACAAGATTTTGAAGTCATTCATATTTTCTTTCTTGTGATTTCTTTAGATTTGTTCATTGTCTTTTCATTGCAGAGGTGATGTAGTACTTTATTACTGCAATCCCCAAAAAGATTTTCTACACACTCAGTGACCCTTGGTATGTACTGTGGATAAAACGGGTCTGGGCCAAGCAACTTTGCAAAATGCTGCTTATTATTATTCCCTGCCTTTAAAAAGGCACAACACTGATGCACATAGTAAAGGCTGAGGAAAATTTGTTAGGTTAACTTTTTTTGAAGACTGAATTATCAAACCAGCTTGAGTTTAGAGCACAAGTAAAACAATTTAGAAAATGCTGATATATGGGTGGAAGACTGGATTCAAGGTCAGGAGACCAAGGTCCAATCCTGTCTGTACCTTGTAAGTCACTTCAGTTCCAAAGCCTCGGTTTCCTGATTTGTAAAATGAGGAAATTACACTAGATAGTGTTGAAGATCCCTTTCAGACTGAAAATTCTGTTTTGATCATGTCAAATTTGTTGATATGCTTTGCATGAGATACTTTAAAAATATATGTAGAAGATTATTTAATGTAATCTTAGAGAACTGAATTTTATTATACTTACATTCTGCTTTTTAATTTTACATCATTATCAAGATCTCTTGATGGACATTTAGATAACTAAAAGCTATTTGATCCTCATTCATGAAAATAAAATATAGTTAATTTGGTCCTCTATGCAATGGTACTCTTAAATACATAGTGCCATTTTCTTCTTTTCCCGTCTGATAAGTAACTGAAATAAAACTAATGGATATACAAGTACAAAGATATCATAAGGTTGGGACCTCTGAGTCTGTCAAACAAAAAGCCGATTCTACGTCTGCAGCTTGCTGTAGACACATCTGGCTTACTTTAGCTCACAATGGAGTAATATGAATTGTGCTAAAAAGCACTATTTGTGAAAATGCAAATAATATTCCATCTGCTCAGGATTTTTTTTTCTTATATAGCTTTTGTTCCAGTGTGGTAAAAGCCTGTTTCTTTCCCCTGAAGTGCTCCTGCTGATGAAGAGTGAAGTACATGACAATGAACTAAAATCCATTATCAAACAAATACAGTGAGCTTTGCAGCAAGTCATCACAGGGAATGTTGCCTTTTTCTCTGGCATTAAGTTGAAAGCGATTTGTGCTCATGCAAATAAGACAAAGTGGGGGGGTTAAAAATTGAACACACACACACACACACACACACACACACACACACTCTCCATACATTGTAGTTTGCTTTGTAAATCTTCCATTTTTATCTGTCTCTTGGTGGGGGAGGGCAGCAGAGAAGCATTTTGGTCTCCTTCTTTAGATTTCCTTATGGTTTGAGTAGTGGTTAAGTTCTCAAAGAAGAATTTGGGCTCTGCCTTATGCCATCTTGAATAAATTACTTGGGAATTTGGGAGAACTGATTTCCCACTCCTGAGAAGAGCCCAGGGCAAGTTGGAAGGAAACTTAACCCCTGTGCTGCTGAAACCAAACATAGTAAGTTTCAAGAGATCCAACTTCAGGATTCGCTGATGGTGACAATCAAAGGTAAATCGTCCAAGTTCAATCTTCCACATTTCTGAGTGCTCATACATTCCTTTCAGTGCCCTGGGCCTTAATCTAAAGGTTTTGTAAAAGTTATACTCTTGCTGAAATTAATAGCCATTTCTCTATTTTCAGGAAGAATATAGATACGAGTGACAATTATACTACGAACTACTATGCAAGGCATTGATAAGCCAACTCCAGAGAACAGTCGGATTTGGGAAAATGTATTCAGCCTTCTTTTCCGTCCACTTGGCCCTTAGCTTTGCCCTTTGTTTCACCTTCTTGTCCCTTCTCTTAAGATCTGTGATTTCCATTTCGACAAAACAGAGAAGAAAGCAAAAGAACTTGATCCTTTCTTACTAAGATCAGAGAAGTGGAGCAGAAGAAGATTATAAGTTGGTATGAACATAAAAACACTTTCATTTTACACAAAAATTGAAGGCTTAGTTTATAGCATTTCTAGTTGCTTTATTTATGCCTGATGATTTTATGCAATATTAGCTGGGTTGTAAATAATCCAACTAAAATTTTCTCTTTGAAATTTGAAGAATATTCTTTTACGGAACAGAATTTTTGTAGGTTTGCTTTTTTTTTTATAATTTTTATAGTTTATAGTTTCAGATTATGCCTTTCTCTTTTAGATTTAAGTTTTATAATGCTATTTTTCAATCAACATTGATTTCTGAGCTTGAAGCACATAGAGTGGTGTTAAGATATAATGAAATAATAGATATAAAAGCATTTGAATTATTAGAGAAAAAGTTGCTGTAGACATCTAAATTGTTAATACTATAAATGCATATAATTTTTAATTCTGAGAAAAAAAATAATTGCCAGAAAATGAACAGTATTTTTTTTCTGGAGTACATTGTAAACATCAATAGATAAATATTTCCTTATAGCTTACTTTCTATACGTGTACTAAACTCCTTTTTACAGCCCAAGTAAAACCTGAAATGAAGCACTGGAAAACACAATTGTGTTATACCAATGGTCTACCTGCAGATATTTACATTACCCCAAAGAGTTCAATTTAATAGCTAAAAATGTGATCTGAAATGAATTAGTATTTTAGAACCAAAAGCTACTCAAATACAGCAGTTATCTTGGTACAGTGTCTATAATTATATTTACAATCTTGTGGTGTATTTTAGAGCTCCTGAGAATTGTAAAGAGATAAAGTAATATTTGCCCTAATAAGGCCACTTTTATCAAAGGTGATTTCCTTTTATGTTAATGCAAGATAACTTTTCACTCTTCCTGACTTCAAAGGAAAACGCATTATTCCAAATATGTTTTAAACTTTTAACATAAAATCCTTACACATTAAACCATTAATATACGGTTGGTCAGGAAAATGTCTCATTCCACTCTCAATAATGTCTTAGTTTAATTAGATCCTGAAAAGTAAAGGATTTAAATTCAAATCCTGGCCAGCATTAATTATAGAATTCTTAATATTGTAGCATGTCCTTTACTAAGTTCCTAGGATATGTCCCGTGCAAAATAAAAAAGGAAATTAGCTTCTGTGGACAAAGGACTGGTTATTGTAAAATATTGTATATATTGATATGTGGTACATTATCCTAAAGTCCTCTCCCCAAATTCAACGAAACAGAACTTCGAAGTCCTGGACTTTTAAAGAACTGGAACTTTGTTTTGGTGTTCTTTTTCCACATGGGCAGGGAGCCAAAGACCTGCTGTTTCTAACAGCCTTGAATCTTGAATCTTTTTTTTTTCAGCCTAGTTAGTAGGGAGATGACTCCCTTTGTCACTCTTCTGTGGTCCCCCTTAATTCTAGTTAAATGGAGAGTTGGTCCACATATAGCAGCTACCGCCACTGCCAGGGAAGAAGCATTCCTGAGCCATTTCCTGGGCAGTAGGGACAGGGCCTACCAGTGAGGGAGAAGGAAAATGCATAGGTACATGCCAGGTCCTCTCCAGGCCTATTCTGAGATCCTTGACAACTTCTTCTCACTTCAGTTATAGATGACCTGCTTCCTTATCAATCAACAGATTTCTATGAAGCTTTCATTTTCATATCAGTTCTATAAACTGAACCCTCAGCCAGCGTTCTGAAGGGCAAAAAGCACCAACTAGATTCAACATCACATCCCACTTCTGCAATTACAAGCCAACTATGTGACCTCTGTTAGTCCCTTAGTCACAATCTTCATGTGGCTCAGCTTTCTCATTTGTAAAATAGTAATAACACCTGCCCCATTTACCTCTTGGCATTGTGCTGAGAGCTAAAATCATTATGGTATGGAGAGAATGCTTTGGAAATTGTAAAATACAAAGCAGACAGAAAGTAGTAGTATTTTTGGACTTCATTCTGTGAGATTAGTAAATTTCTATAACTTCTCAAAGTAGAGGTCTTAAATGATTACAAAATTGCAGAAAAATCTATTATAAAATGCACTTCAAATAGCAAGTGAACTATGGTAACCCTAATTTTGGTAAATAGTCAAATAATTTAAAAGTTGTTATGGGACAAACAATAAATGCACTTTATTTTATTTAATATTTCATTCATTTATTTCTTAATTGCAGCCAAAAATTTAGACAATAACGCTGAGAAATCAAAAAGAAACAATTCATAGTGAATTAATACTTTGTTATTTGGTTTTAAAGGAATTACAAAAATTTAGTAGGGTGTCACTAGTGTTCATGGCAGGATTACTTCCTGGTATTTCTTAGGATGTTTTTCCAAATTTCATAGTCTGAGAAAAAAAAAATCATTGAAGAAGTTGGAATAACAGGAAAGGCATTATAATTATACTTCATGATTTAAGGCTTAACAATCAATACAGAGATGTGGCAGGTTTAAAGGAATCCGCTGCCATCAAGTCAAAAGCAGCAGACGCTGTATGCCTGAGCATTTTACCCATTCTGTAGCCTTCTCACCAATGCCAAAGTCAAAAAAAAAAAAGAATGAAAGAAAGAATGTTAAGTAATCAAAATGTATATTACAACAGGAAAATTCACACACTGCTTATAGGAGAGAACTTAAGTCAGTAATCAAAACCAATCTAGTCTTTAATGGATATTTCTAACTTGTTTCAAAGCCAAACCGATTTGAAGCAGCAACTTACAAAGGGAGAGAAGGGCTGTGGAAGGCTATTTCCTACAAGCAGACCTTAGTATATTAACAAGAAGTGGCAATATAGAAGAAAAAGAAAAGATAGACACATAAAAAGAATTTTAAAAAGGAAGCAGTATGGCTCCACTGAAAGATGTGGCAAATAGTCTTATACTTTTCACAGGAGCCCTCTGTAAATAGCCTACCAGACTCTTGGAAATGGTTGCTTAGTTAGTCCATAAATGGTTGAAAGTCTTACTAGGAAAATTAAAATATAACACAATATTGATTGTTGAGGGTTTAGTTTTTAGGAACAATGCAGTTTGGCTATACATCCCATCTCACTTGCTAAGAGTTCGAAGTGCCCAGATGTCACTATATTTTTACCTTATTTTAAAACCAGCTGAATTTGTTTTACAAATTAATGACAATATTATTGACTCTCTATTGATATGGAAAGCGTTTAATATGATACTTCATGTTGTTTTGTTACAGCATATCTCTTAACTAGCAAAAGTGATCTCATTGATTTAACATTGCTTTTCCTCAATTTCCATGTTAGCACTAGCTACTCTTTTGTGGTTGTGACTGTGATTCCAAGGGTTGTGATCAATACTCTGGTCATAATAACAAAAGCCACTGCATTCATAACAGTTTATCTACTAGAATAGTTTATTGCTTAGGATCTGTTTTATAATTGTTTTGACATGTTACTTCATGATGACTGTTTTCGAAAATAAAAAATTTTGTACAAGTATAGGCTTTGTTAATTTTCTTTTTTAGCAGCTCACAATTGGTATCTAACCAATGAATTCTAATGTAGGGCATTCATAAGCCAAGAGGACATAAGACAATCCGTTGCTTAATGAGAAGAAATAATGAGTTTATGTTTACATTTATCTTAAAAAGGAATAAAATAAACCCAATTAGTATTTAACACACAGTTGACACTGACACCCTAAATTGGTCAAACTGTCATAAAAGCTTTGTCAGTTTGGCTAAGGGAAGTGTGTCATTTTAGCAGTGCAGAGTGGTAACAGGAAAGGCCTAATCAATCTACAAGCTTCCAGCATATTATGATCTATTGTAGTCTGTATGTGGGGCTAAATATACATACAGATATTACTTTAAAGACTAGAATCTTTACAATATTGGAAGTTAGTTTAGGAGTAAGCACGAACAACCTGGTCTATTATGTTTACTGGTAGTTTTTTCAAAAACTACTTAAAAAAGTGGTTGAACTGAAAGGAGATTTGTAACATTTTTTTTTTTAAAGACAACTGTTCAAGATTTGTCTTTAAGATGATAAGTATTTAGCAATAGGGTGTTATCTAGCAGATATTTTTATAAAATAAATTTAATAATGATGACACTATTAGTGAGAAAAAAGGGTTTTCTGTAAAACAAATAAGTGAATAAAATATTCCAAAATTAGTTATGTTATCTTTATCTCTTCCTAGTTCCTTCCGAATTTTGTGAATTTTTATAATATACATAATAATAATATGCTGTTATATATTATATATAATATACATTTTTATCTATATATCACATTTTTATGTAAAGAAATGCATCTAATAAATAAATATATTGAAGGTGCATGCTCAAACACTTTTTGCAAATAGAGATGTGTGAACAATTAACTCGTGCATAATGACAGCAACATTTTCATACCTAACAATATCTTAATGACAACAGCCACATATTGCCATGTTCTTGGTGATATTCTAAAGCACTGTGGAATCATGCTTTTATTTGCTCATCACACTAAACTTGAAGAGGTGATATCTATCCATCAGGTTGCTTTCAATTCCAAGTAACAGTAACCTGCTAGAGGTAGTGTGGGATTCAGGCAAAGGGATGAGGTCCAGGTTCCACTTCATGTTATTTTCTCAGCGTTTCCCTTCTCTTTGAGTCACCTTTAGTCCTCGGGCTGGTTTGCCTCATAATCTCAGAATGATTGCTGGTAGTAGACAGGGAAACGGAATCCCCTGTTCATGCTTAAGGGAAATGTGTGTGTGTGTGTGTGTGTGTGTGTGTGTGTGTGTGAGAGAGAGAGAGAGAGAGAGAGAGAGAGAGAGAGAGAAAGTATTCCTACCCATTTGTGAGGTGCAGGAAGCTTCTTTTCCAGAAGCCCAGAGCAAGACTTCCCTCAAGATAACTGAGAAGTAAATCAGAAAGTGTTATAAATCCATGAGGTAGGATAAAAGGTGGCCTGTTATATGCAAAAACTAAAACTAACACCCTGGCTCTTCATAAATAAAAAATAAATTCCAGGTGGTTTGTGTAAAATGTAAAAAATAAGGCTATAAAAATAGACTTAATTTTAAGCAATAACTTTTCTACTCTCTAGGAGTGAAATATTTGGAAATAATATTTATAAAAGTATTGAAATTTATAACATTACAAACAAATGAAATGATTTATTTTTACTATAAAAATGTAAAACTATATAAATTTTAAAACATGTTAAAAGGCCAACAATAAACGCAAAATGATAAAGGGCTTATATTTTAATATATAAATAGTTCTTATAAGTCAATAAGAAAAAGATAAACACACCAATGATAAATTTTAAAAGGATGAGAAAAGACAATTCATCAAAAAAGACAATTCGAATTCCAATAAGCATAGAAAATAAATGTTCAAATTCACCAGCAATAAAAAAAAGTCCTAGTAAAAACAAATATACCTTTGATTAAAAATAGCCAAAACAGTAAAATTCTTTGTTTTGTTGATAATGTTCAGTGCTGATAAGGTTTACAGGAAATTGGTATTCATATACTTTTTGTAGAAATTAAATTTGTCAATTATTAAGTTCACAAAGTTTTGAAAAATAGCATGTTTAACTTACACTAAGGCGATTTGAGAAGGATATTCCTGCATTTTACTCGTGGGAATATAAAGTGCTACAGCTCTTCTGTCATTTGGTATTAAATTCCTAAATACCTCAAAAATGTTTATATTCATTGACAATTATCTAACCTAAGAAAACAACAAGAAATTCATACAAGAATTTATGTTAAATAAATAAACTTATGTAGTAGCCCTAAATTAGAAACAACCTAAGCTTCTAAAAATAGTAAATGTTTTGATAAATTATTGTTAGATCACTCAATTGAATATTTTGCAGTCTTTAAAAATTATGCTTATATAAATATTTAAGTCATGAGGAAGCCCTAATGTGCTAGTAAATGAAATGTGTATCAAATCTAAGCAAATATAATATGATGTCAATTTTTTAAAAATATGGATATATGTATAAAAATAATCTGAAAAGACAACATATTCAAATGCTTTTGGAATGTGGAAAGAAAGAGTTCCATTTTTCAATTTATATTCTTCTATAATTCCTAAATATTTTACAATAAGCATCTCAAGTATTTTCTTGTTTAAGAATGTACTAAATCCTTTGTATTTTCAAAGTCCCTGTCCTCTTTTAAGGAACAAGTATGTGGAATCTAAAGAACAAAATAAACGAACAAACAATACAGAAATAGACTCATAGATACGGAGAACAAACTGATGGTTGCCGGATGGGAGGGGCTTTGGGGGCTGGACAAAAAAAAGTGAAGGGATTAAGTACAAATTGATAGTTACAAAATAATCACAGGGATGAATAGCACAGCATGGGGGATATCAAATAATCAATAATGCTGTAATAACTATGTATACTGCCAAGTGGATACTAGACTTATCAGGAGGAATCACTTCGTAAATTCTATAAATGTCTAACCATTATGCTGTAGACCTGAAACTAAAATAAAATACTATTTAACGTCAAGTGTAATTGAAAAAAAGTCACACAAAAAAACAAGTCCTTCTCTGCTTCATTCATGACTGTACATACTGAGGAGTTATATGTGGAGATCATACCAATACAATACAAAAACATATATAAAATTTTAAACACAACAACAAAATATTTTTACATACCTACAACTGACTAAAAGAGAAGTTATATATGGAAATCATACCTATACTACAAAAAATGTATACAATCTGAAGCACATTTTTAAAAATCTTCCATACCTGTAGCTGACTAAATATATTAAAGAAAGCCTACTGTTTATTGAGCACCTACATACTCATAAATCAATCATTTTCATACATGGTCTTATTCAACCCTCCTAACAAACTATGAGTAAGGTATTATCTCATTTTTATAAATGAAGAAACTGAGGCTTAAGTGAGGTTATGTACCTAGCCAGAATAACATAGCTATACAGTGCTATAGCCAAGTTTCAAATCTAAGTCGGTCAGTTTCAGAAGTTCCTAGCTTTTCACAACCCCATTTGTGCTGCTTTTCAAGCAATTTATGGAGAAACAACTGATCAAGTAAATGACAAATTAATTCAAAGCAAGCAGTCTGACAGGAAAAGCAAGCTACAGTTTTTGAGGAATCGTATGTGATAGGTTTATTCGTAAAACTTAATTTTGGCTTTTTGCCTAAATTATCCTGATAATTTGTTTTCTATTTTCAAGTTAGATTTAAGTTTCTTCCTGGTCTACAACCCTTAGAACTGACAAGAAGCTGTGTGTACACAATGCCAACTACTAGGCTGATGCCTTCCTTAAACTGTCTGAAGGAATAGATGTTTCTCTTTTCATGCAGGTGCTAGACTTTATTCAGATGCCTGGGGAGTAATGACACTTTGTTTTGTCTTTAATGGGATTTTTTTTGGCTCAAGCCATCATTGCCAATGTAAAAACAAGACATCTAAGAAACTTCAGCTAGTTAAATATGTTATAAACAGAGGATTAACATATCATGGTTCAAGTAGTTGACTGATTGCAAACTCTGTATTCTGTCTGAGACATCTGACAAAACTCTATTGCTGGTGAATTTCAACTTGTAAATTTCAGAATAGATTTATTTTGAAGTCATTATAAGACCATATAATTACATGCCAAATTTTAGAATTAATAATGCTGGACACATCAATAGCCTTTTCCATCCAGTTCTCTGAAAGAACAAACACTTTGCCATTAAACCTTGCCTGGAGGAGAGATGACTTGACCCTATTTGAAAATCACTGTGGATGGACCTGAAAATGATATTTTCCTCTGGTATCTTACAGCAGCAGATTTTGGAAATCATTTGTATGCCTTTTAGTTGTGTTGCTAGGTTTTGTTTGCTTGGTATTCTGTTTGAACATCGGTGTGAGTATTTTTGTTACATTACTTTGAAAGATTTCTCCCAAAGAGGAAGAAAAATGGCTGGTTTGGATTCAGGGCAGAGATGAGAGGAAAAAAAAAAAAGAGGTATGTGTCTCCTGTCCCCATTCCCCATACTTTCCTAAGACTGCTCCACTCCCACACCCCCCACACCCACCATAAGTACTCATTTGTAATTTTATTTGTATTAATGATTTACACTATCAAGATGCTCTTTTAAAAACTCCATTTAGTTTTGTACAAAACTGATACCAAAACACTATAAAGATCTTAACAACAGAAACTGATGAGCATATATTTTCCAGAATTGGGTTAAAACGCTATTTGAGTAATGTAAACATCCTCCCCAATGCAGGATGCAATTGTCTTAAAAAAAAAAAAATGATCCGTTTATATTGAAATTTTATGAAATGGCTTGGAAGTGTTCCTTATTTTATCTTTTTCAATATGAACTGCGGTTGAAGTTGCTTTTCAAAATACTGCTTTGATAAGTCTTTTAACACCATGGCATTGAAAGGGTAGACCCTCATCCAAGTTTATTCAGTCTTCAAAGACATGGTCACCTGATACGCTCTTAAAAAAAAACAAACTTGTGATCATAATTGAACAAAACAAAATAATGAACAGAAATTAGTCTTTAGTGATTTGGAACTTTGGACTTCAAAACCCTCTAGAAATAGCAACTTTTCACCTGTCCTTAAAAGCAAGAGGTCAAGTATTCACTGACCAATAAAGACCCCTCATCAGCTGAAAAACACCCTTTGAAATCCAATTAACTCTTTCAAACAGCCCTCATTTTCTATTTTATCAGAAAGTCAAATTTGCCATTCTATACTCCAATAAAAGTTAAGTTGTTTTGATCTGATAATTGTAAGATGTACTGTATGTATCTTAATTTGTAAGTTTTTAATGCTAAAGCTCAAAGCTGTGCAGATATAACAGGAGTGCTGGAAATGAGGTACAAAATGCTGGAATTCAAATTAACCAATAAATATATTTTAATATATATCAGCAGGACTCTAGAGGATTCCATTAATGTTGAAAAATAGAAAGGATTTAGGTTAATTTGGTAAGAAGGCAGGTCAGAACGTTTACAACAGTGGTATAGAATTGTATAGAGATGCAAAATTTTTCAAGAGAGCAGAATTTTTTCAAAAACGCTGACTCTAGCTGTCACAGCCCTGCCTTGGCTAAATCCAGTGGAGAGATAGGAAGACTTTCTAATTTGCTTTCCCTCTATTTTAATAATAGCTGTGCATAAGTAATTTATGAAAGGCCAACCAGGCAGTGGGCAACAGAAAATTAAACTCATTTTATCTGAAAGCAGGTGGATTTCTATATATCATTAGCATGCATAGAATTCTCACAATGTTATTTCTCATACTGATGGAATGTAACCAAATAATATATGAGTTTTTTGCTTATGCACAAGTGAAATTTTTAGATAAAAGTGCCAGCCCCAATGGCAATTTTCTGCAAAACGAAAACTAATTCTGCGAAGCTTCTTATTACTGGAAAGACTCATTTGGCTTGCATTAGAGACTGACATAAGTGACTTTAGGATTTTACTAACAGATTAGATGAGATGTGCCACATACTGTAATATCATTAGAGAATGTAACAGCACTGGAACGCTTTGGGGTACTTATTACGGGTACCGGCACAAGTAAATTGTTTTCCTTTATGACTCAGGCTTTTGAATTTTTTTCTCTGATTAGAATGCTTTATTTTTATGGATTTTTTTTCTGACATTTAAAACAACTTTTATTTTACACTCCCCAAAGTTGCACACAAATTATGTTTTGCATGATTCAGCTCAGTGTTACTAAATGCATTATCTATGCCTTATTTCATGAATATCACCTAGGCAGAGGGTAGATATGTATTAAGAAAACAGCTTACACAATACTAAAATCAGAACTCTTCTAACAGAATATTATCCTAACTTAAAGCAAAGAATAATCTTCATTGCTCTGAAGAATTTTTGCTATTAGTGTCTTTCACTAACTCAATGTTTGTGGGTTCTACTCTTAGCTTCTAACAAAATCTTATAATTGGATCATTAAAAGTAGTTATTATAATGTGAATACTCACTATTCTGCTTAACTTCCACCCTAAAATTTATTCAAGTATGTGAAATATTATAGTTTTTTTATTCTGATGAATCTTCCCTTATCAAAAATTATGTATCGAGCACAATATTTCTTGCTACGGTTGGCAAAAATATAGGGTGAAGATGGAAATTCTTGTCACTTTATGACAGAAGCTAAGGGAAAAGCATGGGAGATATTTGGGGAATAATTTTATGCTCTTTTTTTTTTTTCCTGAGTTATCTTCTCCTGATATGTTTTTACCTCTTCCTGGGTATAGAGAGGTTGTTTTTTCTTTTTTTCCCTTAAAAGTCCTTTTATATTTTATCGTCAAAGAAGGAAATTAATGAGAAAATGTATACACAATGTTCCCTAGAGAACAACAGCCATAGGAATGCATTTGGGAACCAGCTATTCAGTGTCCCAGTCTGTAGAGGGTGAGGTTAGGGCTGTGGAGTCAGGCAGACGGGAGATTAAATCCCAGCTCTGCCATTTTACTACCCACCTGACTTTCGACCAATAACTTCCGTCCTCTGAGTTTTTATTCCCTCCCTTATAAAATGGGATCATGATAGCCTGGTCTCAAAGGCTTTCTGTGAGGATCACATGCCACTGGAGCATCCTGCTGTTCATGTTCTATCTTCACCTGGAAGGGCAGGCACCTGGAAACAGAAGATGGCACCATATAATGCATTGAAATTTATGTCAGACCAATTCTGGTAGATGCTCCTGATTTCTACAAGAAGAATTCAAGATTGTGTTGGTTAAGAAACAAAATGTGAGAAATAATCAATGAGACAATCCCCCATGAAGCATCCTGAGCCAGGGACTCTTCAATTTAGAAATGATTGGTCAGTCATTGCCAAGCTCAAAAGCCACCTCCTCTAAGAACAGGGCTGGGCCGAGTTAGTTACAGTCATCTGTGTCGTCCCAATGCTATTCTTATTAGCACACTTATTGCATGGGTAAGATATTTATTTACTTAAATATCTTCCTGACATCTTGACTTTGTCTTTTCAACTTTGTAACTCCAGCTGCCAGCACGTTGCATGATACTTAGAAGTCAACAAGGTGAATTTCCATGAGCTTTCCTTGAACTTGTAAAAATATTTGAGACCTGAAAAATAATTAGTAAAATATATTTTTTAAAAAAACTTTAAAAGTAAATTAATAAGAGCTTAATTAAATTCCCACAATCTGTCATGTTAATATCTTCCTTATTACCTGTGAAATTTAATATTCCTAAAAACTTCATTACATTAAAAAAAGTAAGATGTATTGTCCCATCACAAAAAGATCTGATCAACTATATGGTGGTAGAAGGAGAACTGACTCTGGGTGGTGAACATACAATGTGATTTATAGATGATGTAATACAAAATCGTACACCTGAAATCTATATAACTTTATTAACAATTGTCACCCCAATAAACTCTAATAAAAATTTTTAAAAAATTCTGAGAATGCACAATGGTTACCAAGAAACCATAATCAATTCTAAAATAAACAAGTTATACATAGCTAAATAATCTTGCATATATAAGTATTACAATCCTTTCGAATTATTTTTACATTAAAAAAAATATATAGTTAATGTGAGATGTCAGTACATTTTGATGTGGTATGATATGTGATAGGGCCATAAAATGAAGAGGGCCAAGGCCCTGGGAGGTCTTTAACAGCCTGATAACAGTGGAGGAGTGGGCAGGAATTTAAACAGGCTGGCTGCAGCGTGGTGAGACTAATCAAGAAAAGCTTCTTAGTGGAAGTTTCCCTGATCTTCAGTATAAAGTGGGGAGAGAGAGATGGTTTGGAGAAGAGGAGTTATGCCTCACCAGAACTAATCTTATAAGTAAGAAAAGTAAGAAACTGGGAGTATTTTCTGATGTGCTGGACAAGATCCCTTGACTCACCTGCACCTCCACTCCCCTGAAAAACTTCTCCAGTATGTCATTTGAGACCTACAAGTCTACCGATGAAGAATAATGTCATTACCTAAAACTTACGACAGCTAGTAAATGTAGATGTCCTTCAGACATATAACACTTTAAACAATATAATTGATTTAGACCATATTGAGTTTAAAAAGTTCTTTCTTGGAGTTAGATTTGGTATGGCAGCACGAAATGACCAAGCAGGGATGCAACTGGAGAGGAGTAGTGAGTCCAGACATCAGGAACTAAAGGTTCGAGCAGTCTACTGTGGACTGCATTTGAGAGAGCTTGCATTTTTGGGCAGAACCCGAGATAAACACAAATCGTACTGAACCGTCTGTTGGAGAAGTATGAGTCGTATTGCATTCAAGAACCACTTAGGCCTCATGAGTTGTGGAGCAACCTGGTCAAATAGCAAGAATGGACAATTACCTGAGCCCAAGAAAGGAACAAGAATACATACAACCAACAGTAGCAGCCACATTTTTGTGGAGCCACCGCACGAGAAAAACATGGATTCATCCTATAAGAATACTAAAGACAGGACAGTTAATGTTAACGTCTCTAGAGCTAGTTGTTTTATTTATTTAATTCTCAGAGATTATCCATATGTCCCAATGAATAGATGGACTAAAATGGTCTCTAGGAGAAACCTAGCAATGTTTATTGGCCACTCTGAATTTGAATGCATGTGTAATTTTTAAAGTTAGCAACATCTGGGAAAACACTCTATTAAGACACCACATTTTTAAAAAGAAACTTAATTTAACAAATAGAAGCAGTGTAATGCCAGGAGACTAGCAGACAAAAAGTAATAATAAGAGTATTTGTGACTCTTCATGTGTCTCAGAAAATTCTAGAAGGCATGGAAATACCAGACCTCTCTGTTGGGGTTGAATAGACCAGGAATTCATAGCAAGTCTTTGAGCTCATAGCCATATTTCTTATTAATACGTAAATGTTTTTTATTTTTACTATTAAAATGGAAATCTATACAGTAGTTGAGAAAAGAGCAGTTATTTTTACTTTGTTTTATATCATATTTTTATCCTGTATTTTCCATGCATAGAATGATTGATACAAGATAGTAACAATGAGTTCCCCATTCTTCCCACAACATTCTACTTCCTAATATCCTTTCTCTGTTCTCACCAAAAAATGCTAAATCCTATACCCTATTATATTTAGACAATTTCAGCTCAAACTAAGGGAAGGATACAATTATTCTGCTACTGTTTGTCTCTAACCTATCTTCTAGGTTAGAGAAGATTTGAGGAGGAGTCTAATTCCTGATCTTCAAAGGACCTTTACAAATGTTATGAAATGGGTTAATATTTATTTTTGGAGGACTAATCAAGGATCTTATTTAAAATAATTTCATCCTTTCAAAATTAGGGAATAAAAAAAAACATAATATTTTTTCCAAGTATGAATGCCAAAGGGTTTCTTACGTGGATTCATTGCTTATAGATAAAACAACTTAAGCTGATTTTTGTTGTTTATAGAATAAGTGTAAAATGTTCCACCAAAATAGGTAATGACACTTTTCTGCCCATAAATGTGCATATAAGTCCAATTATGTATTTGTTGCCATTTAAACATCGCTACCATTATTGAAACGGAAGTGCCAGTACTAATTCTTGCTGTCACATTTTCCAAAAATGAAAATAAGGCTTTTAAGTAAAATGTTAAGGTTTTCAATGTGAATTATTTATTCTTTGCATGGCCTTAGCTGAACACTCTCAGCAAAATAGCTAAACAAAAGCCTACCAGGGTTCTGGTTTCTAATCTGGTTAAGAAATACATTATAGGATTTTTTTCTTAACTTCACAGTTAATGGAAAAGTTTTCTTTTCCTAAAACTCAGCAAAGAGTTCAAGAAACCTTCTCTAACTGCCACAGCCTCTATCTAATTGAAGCACCACGAGCAGACCTTGAAAACAGTGACATTAGTTACACAGCTAAACAAACTACCTTTGATGGTACCAGTCGACCAATCAGAACCATTCCCTAGATGATCTTTGTGGGAACAGCAATCCATTAATAATAAGTGAAGCAATGATCTTTCATGCCACCTTTCTTTCATGTGAGACCACTCCACTGGTAATCTCTTAGGGAAACTATTAGCTACTTCAGTGTCCTTTATAGAGGGCACTCTGCCTGTTCCAACATTTATATCCACTGTAAGATTTTTTTCCCTCTCTCTCCCACAGAAGTGCCTTTTAGAAATTAAAATAATTCTCACTGTGGCTCTAGCAGATAGATAAGTGGCAGAAAGGAAGGAAGGAAGGAAGGAAGGAAGGAAGGAAGGAAGGAAGGAAGGAAGGAAGGAAGGAAAAGAAGGAAGGGTGGAAGAATAAATGAGTTGAAAAGAAAATCACCTTTTTCCCCACACCTAGCTCTGAATTTCAAAATTATCAAAGAAAACTAATGCACTAAATTACAATAACCAATAGTGGTTCATCTACACTACTCTTTGCCATTAATGAGAATAAATCTATATGTATCTAAATGGTTCAAACTAGTTACAAAGTTTGGCAGGATTTTCTTACCCCTGATCCTAATACATATAAGCTGGGAGAGTGAGACTAGACCAATCAGAGTCCAGGCAGTACCCCCAGCTGCTGACCATACCATGGATCTGTATATTACCATACCATTGGGGTCTGTATATTGTTTGTTTTCTCTTGTCCAGTGCCTTGCATAGCATAGGTACTCAACGAATGTTTTATGAATAAATTCTCTGCCCTAAGAGGACAAATCAGCGATGAAGTCAGCCATTATATTGCTAAATATTCTGTAGCTTTTACAGTAGCTGCCTTTGCCATTGTTGATTTTGGCATGAACATTACCACTGCTTTATCTTAATACTTACTATGTTTTATACTGACCATCTTCTTTCTTTTACAGGAGCTTGTTGCATTTTCAAGAGTGTGGTTAGATCAATTTCTACAGACTCTCAGCAAATGGAGGCCATAATTTGGTTGACATTTCCCATTAGCTGAACTGTATAGAATAACTCATATTGTGAAATCTCTACCCCATTACCACCCCCAAAGCTGCTGGCAAACTGATTGATGAAAAAAAAAATCCTCAAGCCTACAAAATATTTTAGCAGTTCCCATATCACTTTCACATCTAACATGATGAATAAATAACCACAGGATATTAGAGAAGTATCAATGATTCATATTTTAGCTATATTAACAAGATCTCTCCCTTCCAAGAATATATTTTATTCTGAGACTCTTCTCACCTGGTCAGAATTATTCAGGGAAGGAGGGATGACCTAAAAGAAGACAGAGGACAGAGACATTCAGTTCTTGTTTTCTGACTGCTATAACAGGCTCTTAGAACTCACGGCATTTTAAAAAAATATTTTCATTGTGGAAATTCTCAAACAAATACAAAAGCAGAGAGACTAGTATACTGAATTCTTATGTGTGCACTACCTGGTTTCAACCATTATCAACTCAAGGCCAGTATTTACTTATCTACACCCTTACCCATTCCACTTCTGCCCTGAATTTTTGGAACCAAATTGCAGACATCATATAATTGTACCCGCAAATATTCAGTATATGTCTCCCAAAGATAAAGCCTTTTTGTCATTCCCTCTTTCACACCAGTCCATTTGTTGCACAAGTTGTATTAGCTGGAAGAAACTAATTTTTTAAAAGAATATATAACCACGATACCATTATCACACTTAAAAATTAAACAATAATTCTTTAATATCATCAAATACCTGGTCAGTCACATTTCCTCTTAAAAGAAACAGCAAGCTTAAGTATTTCAAAAATATAATCTCTGAAGGACTGGAACATAAATTTTATCCATTAAAAAAATTGGAAGGAGACTAGGTGAAGAAACATACCATCTCACCCCAAAGGCTAGAGGTTTTCCAGACTGGGGAAAGTAAAGGGGGCGAGTGTAGGAAAGAAAGCAGTAGAGCTAGATGTTTTGAGTGGATTGGAGGATGAGTCCTGCACCCAACTCTTTGAGCCAAACCCCAGAAACTTGGTAAGTGCCAGGTAAATGCTCGATGCAAATCTGAATTAAATGGAAATTGAATTGCTGCCTCTCAGTGAAATGAGAGCAGATGTTAACTGAACCTATAGACAAATAAAGTGCTTTTTGGCACTTCTGGGTGTGTAGTCTATAAATTTATTCTCAATCCACTTGGTATTTTTTTCTAGGTTAAGAACTAGGAGTGTAGGTTTGACCTGCTCTGCATGACTGGCCAGCCTTTTGGAAGACATATAAAAAAATATTCAATTACATAGCTCTCCTGGAAAACTTGTGTTCTTTCCTGAGCCCCCCAAATAAAAATACTACTACCCCTGAAAATAGTTCCTTTGGGCCATATAAAAAAAGTTTCTAAATTCTAATTCCTAGGATTATCTGGTTTCCTGGTTTTAAATTCCACGTAATATCAAAGTAACAGGCAAATATAGATAATACCATATTTCCCCGAAAATAAGACCTAGCCAGACCATCAGCTGTAATGCATCTTTTGGAGCAAAAATTAGTATAAACCCGGTTTTATTTTACTATAATGTAAGACCAGGTCTATAATATAATATAATATAATATAATATAATATAATATAATATAATATAATATAACAGAATATAATACCGGGTCTTATAATATAATATGATATGATATGATATGATATGATATATGATACTAGGTCTTATATTAATTTTTCCTCCAAAAGATGCATTAGAGCTGATACTCCAGCTAGGTCTTATTTTCGGGGAAACAGGGTAATAGCAATAATAATAAAATGATAATTAATAATAGCTGTCTCGATAGGTTTAAGACACTGCTAAGCACTTTATGTGGGTTACCTCATTTAATTTTCATAAAACCCCTTTGTAGCTGCTATTATCCCCAATTTATAGAGGAGAACATCAAAGTTACACAGCTAGTGAGTAGAAAAGCCAAGAGATTCACTCAACCCGGTGCGTCACGCATTGGAGCCTATAGGTCTGGGCACTATACAACCCTGCATTCCTCTCTTGGTAGTGTTTTTAAAAATCTGTGGTTTCCAGAAGTGACATTTTCTCAAACTCTTAACTATTCATCGTTTTATCTTAAATCCCCCATTTAAAGCTCAAAGTATAGAATGAGAACAAAAGATGCTTTGAAAAATTAATCCTTCAGAATCCTAACCTATATTGGTGCTTTACTATTGTTTTTTTTTCAACCACAATAAGCTTTGTATTTTATTATCAAACTGCCTTTTCAAGCTACAAGTATAGAATTTGACCTGGTATTCATGACCAGGGTTTCTGTAATTTCAAGTCACAGTTATGAAAGAAAATTATGAGACAATGGTTGATAATATTCAAAAAAATCCATATTTACAGGAGATTTTTTTCGAGTGACTTACTATGATGTCTATTCATGGGAAGAAAGCATTTGAAAAGACAAGTATATAAAGAAGTTATCCTACAGTGAACAGAACAAAACCCATTAATGACAATGATGTGAACATTCAAGAAATTATTAAAAGAACCTTTCACTTTGAGGGAAAATTAATTTACCCAGAATTTAGTGCAATTATTGAAATAAGAAAATCAGGGAGGCAAGGCAGCAGACCTTGTGGCTAAAGTTTTGCCTAAAGCAGTAGCAGTTGTGAATGAAACAGCATCTGCTTTTCTCTTTTACATTTTGTCAAAAACTGCTGGAGGTATATACATTAAGTGCCTCTTAATATTCTTATATCTTTAACAGCATAGTTTTTTTCTGTCAGAACTTAAATAATTAAGATATATAACTTTTATCTCTGTTTCATCCATATATATTTTAAAACTCCTATTGCCAGCATTTTAGGGAAAAACAGCTTTATTTAATAAAATTTGTTTTTCTTTTTAAAATATTTAAATAAAGCATTGTAGAAAAGAGGTAGATGTTTAGCAGAGACACTTGCCTTGAGGTAGAGAGATGGCTTCTCTGTCTGGTTGCCTTCACATTTAGTAACCATTTTTGTCCAGGAGGTAGCTTCATAGTTCTAATTCTGTATGGGTGCTTCTCTCCCCAAACTAACCAACAAAACAACAAGGGAAAACACTGGAAACCGGGGAGGATAAAAAGAGATAGTATGCATGCCCTTTGACTTCAAATTTCATATAATCTTCCTCACTTAGGAAAAAAAGTTCTATTTTCTCTGTCCGTCCATCTATGGTTATATTGAAACCTTGGACTCTATTGCTCCAGGGAAGAGAGGACACAGTCAAAAAAATTAGCAAAGAAAACAAAACAAAACAAAAAAACTAGGCTAATTCTTGTCTTTTGAAGTTTGGAGTGCTCAGACCCTATCAATTTAAATGTCAATTTAAGAAATTTTTAGGGTTAACTCCCATATGAGACTCAACTCTAGTGAATGAATTGAGTTGTGTGTCCAATGTTTTCTTTGGCCCATAAACAGTTCATAAGTTCAGAAAAAGATGGCCCTGTGGACTACAGTAGTCAGGAAAAGTTTCACCCTCGGTATGCGTGAGACTTGAACTTCTCTTTACAGGATGAATTAATTTCAGATAAAAATATATTGGCAACCTGATTCAAGAATCAGTGTAAGCAGAGAGCATAGATGATACACTCAAGACCCATCAGGGGCCACGTGGGTTTCAAGAAAACCCACCTAGAAAGAATCCATCAGGGTGACCACAAATCCCATTAGATTCCACAATCGACAGGGTATTAAGTACTGACTTCATTCATAAATGTCACTGTGTCATGGATGGAAAACAGCTCTCAATTATAGGGTGGATTTAGCATCATTGTTTTAAGAATTTACCCCCAGTCCTTTACACCATAAAAGAGCCATATGCTCCAATTAAATATGTGTGCTCTCTGCTTCCAGCTGAAAAAAAAATCTGTCCTCTAGAACGTCTACCTTTCAAGTTTCTAAGCCTTTGCATTTCTACAATCCTTACTCCCTCAAGAATTAGCTGAACCCTTGGGGATGGCAGATTAGCTCAGTTGGTTAGAGCGTGGTGCTAATAACACCAAGGCTGCGGGTTCGATCCCATGTGGGCCATTGTGAGCTGCATCCTCCTTGGAAGGAAGGAAGGAAGGAAGGAAGGAAGGAAGGAAGGAAGGAAGGAAGGAAGGAAGGAAGGAAGGGAGGAAGGAAGACTAAGTTCAACCATAACTTTATACCTGAAATCTTCCTGACAGCTCCAATTCCTGAAATACTGCCTCTCATTCTCTGTATGAATGCTCTGAAATTAGCATTCATACCACACAAGTATAATCATCTGTTTACCTACATTTCTCTTTCACTAGAATGGTTGTTCTTCAAGGACATAAACAATGTATTGTTTATCTTTCCATTCCTAGCTCCAAATCTAGTGCCTGACATATGTTAAATATCCAATTAAAGTTTCTCTTTTTTTGGAAAATAACTAGGTAATGTCAATTAGGCAGATCAGATGCTACGAGGTAAAGGTAAAAATAAGAACAGAGAAAGGAAGTATGGAAGGTGCTCCTCTGACCAAACAATATTAGACTAAATTGTGACTAAGGCATTTTGACTTAGAAGATTTCTCACTATGGCTTCGACCTCTAGGAACTCTGGTACCATCGTGACATCCTTGGCTATTGTGAGCTTCTCACTTGGACTTGCCCTGCCCAGGCTTGAGACCATGTCCCATGCCTTTCCCTGTTTCCTCTCCCCAAATCCACCATTCTAGCATCTCTCTTAGCTCACAGTTCTCTGCTAGCAAGTCTAACACTTTACTGTGTGGAAATATGTCATTATGTTTCCTGTGTTCTGTAGACCCACATCCCCTGAGATGTTTTATTAAAAAGTATTTTCCTATTAAATTTTGGAAATGTTTATACAAAACCCCTCTCTTGTAGACTCAAATTTGCATTAAGGTTTTAAAGGCTCTGGGAAGTCTTGAGCTAAAGAAACTTTATCAATTTTGTTTAATCTAGTATTTCCCAAAATTATTTTACCATGAAATCTTTTTGTAATACCACCTTTTAATGTCCCATAGGACACCTGTTCCAAAAAATATACTTCGAGAAACACCAGGTAAAGATGAGAAGTTCAAGTGACTTACTTGGAGCACAACCGGTATTTTCTAAAAACAATGTTTTAACCCAAAGGCCTGATTTTTTGGTAGGAATTTTGGGTGCTTACTTGTGATGGAGCTTTTGGGTAAATAGTCTCTGTGGAGCACTTCAGATGATGCCATGACCCAGAAAAACTTTTTTACATGTTTATTAAGTGCGAAACAAGGTACTATATGTTTTCACATATAGTGAAAAACAAGGTACTATATCTTTTTCCCGTTAATAAAAAAAAAATCCCACGAGGTAGTTATATGTTTACCCATTTTAAAAATGAGAAAACAGTTCAGAGGTTAACTAGCTTGCCCAAGTTCACACAGTTAATAAACGGTAAAGATGAGTCACATCCAGTTCTTATAAGTATTAAATTCGATATTCTATCAACATCTTCATGCTGCCTGAATTTCTAGGTCAATATTTCTCAAAGTTTGGTCCTAAGATGCCTTTCCAAAATTCAGATTCCTGGGACCTGTTCCAGTTGTACTAAATCAGAATTTGGGGTATGGACCGTGAACAGGTGTTTAATAAGTGCCTCAGTTAATTACTATACACACTAACATTTAAGAACCACAGTTCTAGGTAAGTAGTATTTTTACCACATTGCACTACCATCATCTAACGAAGTAATCCATCTAACTAAGTAATGTTGGTCTTGACTCACATTACTTGACCGTCAAGGCCCACACAATCAAGTCCCCATCCTACATTGTCTCTGAATATTACCAGCTTTGCCTGAGTAAGGCAACGCCTATCCTGGAAATGAAACAGATAACATATGAATTTTCTGACATTGAAAGCAATGTTTTTGGTGATGTCACAGGTGAAACATGATGACTGGAGTTAGAACTGCCATTTTGAGACATGAGATAAATTCAGAATGGCAGAGCAGCAAGAACACAGCAGGTGGGGTCCCTGATGACCATGGAGTCACCATATCATCCCTGAACTCATTATCTCCAAGTTAATTTTACTTGAAAGAGAAACAAATGTGTAATCTTGTTCAAGGTTCTCTAACTGAGCTAAACCTGTGCTAACTGACACAGCCTCTATTCCCTCAAGGCATGCATATAGCATGGTTCTGGTACTGAATTGGTTTTGATGTGAATAAATAAAACAAAAGAGATCCTATCTGTAATGCTATTGTTGTTTAAAAATAAAAAGTCCTAGTTATCTTAATAGGATATTCAATTCACAGCTAAGGTTTGGTGATTCTTCAATGGAATTACCTTGAGGCCTACAAGGTACAAGAGATTGCAAAAGAAGCTGTGAATATTCACATATGATTTAGACAACTTTTTCTTGCATAAAGTGAATGTCTAAATTGACTCAATTTTAAGTTTAAACTAGATCACTGCTATTCCTAAAGATCCTTTATCTTGACTTTTTCTCTTCCATTTTAAATATGTTTCTGATAGCAATTGTGACACTTGGTTAACACTGAAAATTTGGAAAACACAAACATGTTTCTTTTCCTTTGTTTTTCCTGGCCTTGTGTTTCTCCCAGGAGTACACAGCAAAGGCAAGGAAAATGCCAAAATCTAGAGGAAATTTTAGGGAACCCAAGGGAAAGAAGGGGTGAAGCCTCCAAAATCCTTTATACACCTCAATTGTCATAAACTGGGTAGCGGTTTGAAGAGGAGCAGTTAATATGCCAGCTTTTTCAGAGCAAGCCTCACAGTAGCACCATACTCTCTTGTTTTTCCTAAAATTTTTCAGCTCTTGCTTCTTATGTAAATATATAAGTCCTGCACCCCATTTCATGCTTTATTATTCCCAAATAGCAAATGCATTAGGCCCTTTGATTCATCTGTGGAGAATGCATTTTGAAGTAAAGCTTAATACCCTAAAATGGTTAGTTCATGGGGTTTTAATTTTAGGAATATCAGAAAAGCATTAATTCATAGTCTTCAATTGGCACAAAACTCAACGGATCTCCTCATGGAAAATTCCCCCTCCCCTCCTTTGCAGGAGACTTATTGTAAATGAAAGCCCTCATAAAACTTGTATGCTACACTCACTTCCTGGAGAGTCTGTCTGGACCACAGTCTTGAAGAAAACTGTCTCCATAAGGGAAGAGAATCCTTGAAGTCTTATGGTGGTCACCCAAAAGAAAACTGATACCCTCTCTGGGTCTTCCAAAATGTTTTTATTAGAGACACAGTTTTAGTCATATGGCCAAGGGCAAGGCCTGTAGACCCCAATCTTATTTTTATTTTCTGCACTGACCTGACCACTCTGATTAGTTGGCCTTTTTGTGAAAATGGTGTTGTCAGCTGCATATCACAGGAATATTAACTTAAAATAGATGGTGACTCATTAAAAATTGCATAATGCAAATGGTAATTTTGAAACTGTTATTAACCAGTGGGTCATTTTTTTCTCTAGCTGCATAAGTATAACTTTCAAACAAATAATCCTACCATGAGAATAAGTAGTTTCATAGTAAAAGAATAGTTTGAAAATAATTACTGAGAAAAAAAAAAGAAAAACAGAAGGAATGTTACTGCTTCTCTGAATTTTCTCAATGTAATATTAAATTTCACTTGCAAAAATCCTCTTAAACAAATTTAGGGGGGAAAAACAAGCATTTTTAATAAAGTCAGATATTGTATGTCTTTCAATTTCTTTTTCTAAATGGGCTCCACGCGTATATTATTTTATCATTCAGTATAAGCCCCCTCCCTACCCTTCCCACTCCCTCACCCGCCGCTTATCAAATATAGAAATAGGGTTCCTTAGATGTTTCCTGGCCAAAGTCAGGATTGGGCTCAGCTTCTTTTAGAACTCATGCTTACGTTGGTCTAAGTAGGGACAACTTAAAAATCCTAGTCCATTGTCTTTGGTGTTTTGTCCTCTGACCTTGGCCCCATTTCTAGTAATTAACTATCTGTCTTGACCAGGCCTCTACCTTGTACCCCTGATCTGAGTTCTGACTTCACACCTCATTCTGTGTTCTTACCTTGACACCTGCTTCATTCTCCTGTCATCCAGAGTTCTGAAGGCTTGTCCCTGAATGCCAGTCTGGAGATGGTGACCCAGCCACAGGCTTCCACTTTGGCCTCAGGCTTCTTCCTGAATCTAGACATAATTCCTAGCCTGGGATTCTCTGTTGACCTCTGAAAACTCTCTTGCTACGCGTATCACCTAATGTTGTTGTCTAGCCAGATTATCCCTACTGTAGTCTCCATTCTCTCTGAGTATCATAGTCCATCCAGCGGGACTTCTCCAAGTTCCTGTACACTCCAAAATGCATGTAGATTTCCCAGGCCCCCTCTGCCCTGCCTGGCTGGACTCTATCTAGGTTGCCCACCAACCTCTGGTCCTAACACTGATTCCTTAATGTTATGTTTTTTCCTGTGTCTGTCAGTTTGTTAATTTTAGGTGTTTATTTCTACAAAGGAAAAAAAATAAAAAGCTGTTATCTTTACCTAACCTCAGGATTCAAATATCTGGTACAAAAAACAAAAACAAACAAATAAAATAAGCAGAAACTAATCATTTACTTTAAAAATCTCAGAATCCCAGAAACAAGGAAAGATCTTACATGTGATCTTGTCTAGTTTCCTACTTACTCACTGCAGACATCCTTGATAGATGAGCCTCGAACTTTTCCAGACAACCTGTCCCATTGGTAGGTATTTCTTCTTTATGTTGAACTGAAATCTGTAGCACTAAACATTCTATCCACTAATGAAAGATGGAAACAAAGAGCCTGTGAAACTCCACAACCATTCATTCATTCATTCATTCATTCAATGAACATTAGTTGAGTACCTACTACACAGGTATTTCATTACAGTTGCTAAAGAGGAGTTACAGGGGAGAAAGCTGGAGGCCAGAAAATTCTGTCAAATGAAAGGAAAAGCTGAGGTTTGAGAATGGGGCAGGTAACTTGGGGTGAGATGGGAAACTGGGAGAAGAGATCTTTTGAATCAGGATGGAGCAAGGAACTGTCCCTCACATTTCCCAAGGGTCGTAGTAATTGCAGATATGTCTACATCAGAAGCCAGACACTTCATAGGAAATTATGCAGAGCTACTGGGTTTGGGTTTTTCTTGTTCTTTGTTCCCTCAATGCCAATTTCCATTGCAAATCAGTTTTTTTCATGTCACTGGTAAAGTTGTAGTTTTTAAAATGTAGATCTAATTGGCAATTTTTTTGAAGTAAAAATTACCCAAACTTCACTTTCTTCAGCTTCGAAGAAAAAGAACCAGAAGTCAGAATAATAATAACTAGATCCAGACTGTAGTCCCAGACTCAGTAGGATCTTGAAAAAACCATGTAACCTTTCTGAGCCTGAATTTCTCCAACTGTAAAAAATTAGAGTTAAAATTTGTCTTACCACATCATAGAGTTGTTACTAAGCTACCGAAATAAAAAGCACCATTCATCTAACTCAGACTCTGTCTGGGCAAGACTGTAAGTGCCACAATTTAGGTGCACTGCCTCATAAATCCTCACAACAGTACTGAATTACAAAACCCATTCTTTCCATTTTCCAGATGGATAAACTCAGGCTTCCCAAGGTTCAGCAATTTTCCACTGGAACTTTAATCCACACATATCTGACTCCAAAATCCACTCCGTTAATTAGGTGCTAAACTTCAGGAAAGATTAGCAACTGTAGCTCATATGTAAGTACATGAAAGGAAATGTTAATAAGAACGTTTATCTTCCCTACATAATATGCCTTCTTTATATGAGTTAGACGGGGTTTCTTGTTACTATTACTTTCACCACAAAAGAAAAAAAGCAAAACTATCGTAAAAAAATTCAAGGAATACAGAAGTATAATAAGTAAAAACTTCACATGTACGCACACACACAAACATACACATATACTCTCCAACCTGTCAATCTCAGTTTTGCTCCACTTCCCATGAGTAACAATTTGGAGGTGTAAAATTCCAGAGTTTTTCTAGGTACTGCACGCAAACATATAGAGGTTTTACATAAAGAGGATTACACTACACGTATTCTGAGATTAGACTCTTTTTCACTAATCAATGGACCTCTTTCTACCTATAGATACATCTCATTAATAAATATCCTATGTGTGGATGTACCATATTTGTAATCCTGATTTTGATAATCTTTTAGTATATTTCCAATTTTCTGTTATTACAAGAAAGGTTGTCATGAACACTTTCATACATATAGCTTTCAACATGTGCAAAATATATTCATAGAATTGTTTTTAGAAGAATTGTTTCATAGAATTGAAATTTTGATGGGTATTTTATCAATTCACATTCCACCACAGTATATGAGTGTGCTCTTTATATCCTCACTAACACTGGACATGAGCAGACTCAAATTTCTACTAGTTTAATGGATAAAAAATGGTAACATTCTCATTTGCATTTCCCTGAATTGTACTACCTAATTGTACTGATTGTACTACCTAGTTGTATTCCATCTTCCAGGAATGAACTGCCTCTCCATATCCTTTGTTCAATTTTCCATTGGAATATTATTCTTTTTATTGTTAGATTCGTAGAACTTCACATATTGTGGATAATACTCTTTTGAATATCGTATGTATTGCAGATATTTTCTTCTAGCCTCTTGCTTTTCTTTTAACATTTTTTTAAATGGATCTTTGTTTACAAAAATATTTTCATTTTTATGTTGTTAAGCTTGTCCCTGTTTTTCATTTATGACTGGGTAGTTTTGTGTTTTGCTTAAAAACTTCTTTTCTGGTTAAAGATCATTAAAAAAAAATTCTCCTATATTTTCCTCTATGGTTTTTATGGTATTGTTATTTTGTTGGTATTATTTTGTTTATTTATGTGTTTGTTTGTTACATTTAATTATGACTCCTTCTGGACTTTTTTGTGAACAGTAAGAATCTGATTGAATTTTTTTTCCAAGTGAACAACTAATTATCTCAAGACGTGGATTGAATAGTTCATCTATTTGACTGATTTGAAACGTGCTTTTATCATAACTATAATATATACCCATGTATTCGTTGATCTTATTCTAGACTTTATATTCAGTCCCATTGATTGCTTGGTTTACTTCTGTATCAATACCCCTCTGCATATTAGCGTATCTTGACTAGTATATCTTCTTCATTTGCTACTGGTAAGGCAAGTCTCCAAACATTGTTCTTTCCCTAAATTTTCTTGGCTATAAGTAATGGTGCCAAGGGGTCCATATATATCTTACGTGGTCATTTACTCTTGGAACTTTGCTGAATTCATGAGGAAAATAGAGCTGCTTCTGATGAAAACATCATTAATGCATATCATGCACACACAAAAAAACAAACCACAACTTCTGTAGCAAATTCAACGACTACATCTTCATACCGAAGCCATTATGTTCCTGATTGAATAAGCCTAAGAACTCTAGTCCTTCCATCTCTCCTTTTTTTCCCAATAATATGCTCAAGAGAATAATGTCTCTCAAATCTTGTTCCCTTGGAATGACAGAAAATTGATTTTAAAAATCCTGATTTTCATAAGTGATAATATAACACATTGACCACCTAATTTGGAGCATTCATTTTAATACACATTTTTAAATAATGAAATCATATAATAGATATATTTAAATAATTAGAGCCAGAGTAGTCCAATGATTTAAACTATGGGATTTGTAATCAGACACTTGGATTCAAATCCTAGATTATAGTAAGTTACTTAACTTCTCTGGAGACTTGATTTCCTCATCTATAAAATAAAGATTAAAATGCCTACTTTGTCCTCTGTAAGGAATAGAAATAATGTATGTAAAACATTTCAATATTGCAGCATTTGGTAGGTACCCAATAAATTGTGATTGTTTTCATTATTATTCTGTTGTTTCTCTCACATGTATATAGCAGTTTTCTCTTTTCAAAGTGCTTTTGTGGATCTCTTCTCTTCATTTTCTTTTTATGGATAAAACATGGACACAGGGACATTAAGAGGGAGGACTGATGGCAATCGTTCGCTGCTGTTGAAGGAAGCAAGGGTGAGCTTGAGAAAGCTCTGTACACTATGGAATCTCAAGGACTTAGATGCCTCCTGCATCCCCAGTCAAGGCCTGAAAGGCAGAGCTCCTGTGAGAACGTTTGGGTGTTAAAAATGTATGAATTTTTATAAGATGATCCATTTAAACTAGATCATATTTAATCCCATTTAGGATCTGGTTTAGATGAGCTTTGCTATATACCTATTGTAAATGAAAAATACTGTCAAAATTCTAACTTCCTTACATTTACACAAAATCAGAGAGAAAATCATTTTGCATCATTTATTTGATCTTAATTTTAGTCCAATAAATTACATATTAAAGATCCTCCAATGTGTCTAGATTGCTTACCTGCTAACAAATTGATTGTGCTATAACCTTTATTGTGGGTATTGGTTACAGGTTAGCTTAAATGGCCTGATGTTGTTTTCAGTTTAAATGATGAACAATCGTATTTTTTCAACATTGTGAAAAAATTCACTTTCTATCCATTTGCTAAGAATCATTTGCCTGAATATTTTCTTCCCACCTTTAGAGCATTGATCATTATGCTTTGGTATATGTGTGATTTAGCAGAGAACAAGGACAATAAAGAAATAAACCTCAATTTGCTCAGAAACAGGTCATTCTGGGACCAAGACAGAAAATATGTCTTTGGGGTGGGAAGGTGTGAAAAACAAACATGGTATAGACATTAATTATTGTTTATTTCAAAGTAGAGTGTTACTTTCTGGGACTCAATGCTCAGTATGGATCCTCAAAGCATAAGATTATATGAAAACTGACATCTGACATAAGTGCGGAGTGAATAATACATAGTTTTGAAGTTTGCGATACAGTACCTGAAATGTATTTGAATCTATAGATCATTTTCCTTGTGAATGGTAATGTGATAAAAATACAATTTTAAGCCCGTTCTTAAATGGACAAAGCAATAACCACATTTAAATGAAAAACAAATGAACACTTTTCAAAATTAACAACACAGCCACTTGGTACATATATAACCATATATTTTTACACTTTGCATTTGCAATAATTCAAGTCTCACATGGATTGTAATAATTGATACTGATTTTTAGTATTGGGCAAAGCACAAATACAAAATGTACTTGAAGCTCAGCTTTAAGTAGATTAAGAACATTTAATATAGAATGTTATCATAATATTCAGAGCACCAAATTGCAGACTTCTGTCACCCACTTTCAAGCATGCTTCTGAAGATCATAGTTAATTCTGCTGATTTATGGTAATGCTGCAGCATTATCGGCCACAGCATCAGAAACCACTAACAAGCTTAGTATAAGCTTGGGCTGAAATGGTTTGAGGTTTAAATTTCTATAACGATTATAAAGTAGAAGGAGTAAAATCCCACTTCAGCAAAAAAAAAAAAAAAAAAAAAATACTGCATTTCTACTCAATATCACAACCATCCCCCACCTCCCAGTAGCCTTTCCCATCTGCATCAAGAAAAGTCACTTCTAATGGACTGGCATTTAAAATTTTCCATAGTCTTTTTGGAATGGTAATATTCCTAATTCAAATATATACTGCTCATAGTTTTTCCTTGTTAAGAAAGACTGCTCTAAAAGAGGTTACCCTACTCTATCTTCTTTTTAAAACAAATCTCATCCTGGAAGCCCCCTTCTTGAACATTAATTTACATTACATTCAATCTGCTAGAAAATGGTTAGGAATCAGAACATTTTAATGGCCATTATCCTCTTCTGACCACATGATTGTACAGTGTTAATGTGTGGCCCTTAAGCAGATGAGACCCATTTGTTGTCGTCTTGCTGGAGAAGTCAAAGGAAGCCCTAGCTTGAATAAGCACAGTGAAATGGGGGCTTGTCTACCCAGACTACTCCGCTAAAGGTGAGTGCATCTTTGTCATTGAACACAATGAACAGACGCTGATCGCAGCAAGAGATTTTAGCTCCAAGATCAGAAATACAGTACCGTCAACATCATCCCTGCCGCAAGACAAAAAAGCAGTTCCCTTGGTCACAAACCGATTTCCAAGAAAGTAAGCTAAAGGAAGAAGCCCTCGTCACACACTTGTGGCCATATCCTCCTGCATGGAATAAGAAAGAAACAGATTAAACAAGAGCTGGCTTCATGTTTTCTATAAGAAAGTAAATTCATACTACTATTCAGATGTTTAGCAAGTGTTTTTCTATGAAAAAGCCAATCCTTGCCTTTTGTTTCTTGGGAAACAGCCACAGTTGAAAACTGGAGGTTAGGATGGGAGGACCCTATGTTCCACAAAGGTGTTAATGATCTGGGGTGGGGCAGGTTTGGGCACAGATCCACCTTGAATCCTTCCTGAAAGAATAAGAGATGTTCTAGCAGCATGTACCTCCCTGAACTCTAATTTTAAAATCAACCAAAAAACAAAACAAACGAAAAAAAAAGGCTGGCACTTAGGACACAGGAAAAAGACACAAGTAAAGAAAACAGAATAATAATGTGTGTTTGTTTATACTGTTCATCTCCACATCAAAAAAAAAAAGGAATATCTTATGACACCTGTTTTCATTTGAGTGACAAATTTTAGTATCCCTGACCAGATTTTAGTATCCCTGAATGCAAAATCTTGTTCAGGAATAAAAAAAATTTCTCTCTTCTAAGAAGGTGAATTTTTTTTATTTGGAGGGAGGAGGCATCTCTTCAGAGTCTACCCATAAAGCATAGAACTTTGGCCCTGAGGAATAGCAGTTGATGGGAGTGAATGAGACTGAAAAAGTAAAGGGGTGAAGTACAGTTAGGTTGGTGGAGAACTAGTGAAGTAAGAAAGGAGATGGACGGGTCTGTGGGGATTTGGTACAAACTGAGCCTTTGTGAATTCTAATGATCTTACCAAGTCAGACAGGAGGTCAGTCGTGAATTTTCAGTGTAAAGTGGGTGATGGGTCAAAACAAACAAGCAAAATAGGTAAATCCGCAAAGGAAAGTAACTGGTAATTTCACATCTTTTAGAACCCAGAGCAAAACGGGAAACCACAGGTTTCCCCTAAGATTCGGGATGGCTCATCTTCTGAAGTTCAAACACTGACTCCTCACTACGGCTTTCTTTTCAAGATGTCATTCTCCCGCCTCCACACTCACTACCAAACAAACATAGAAATCTACTACTGTTCTCCCCATGCACTCCATTTTCTTCCAATCTGAGAGCCATTTGTGTGTATAATTGAAAATTAGCAGTGCAGCTGTTTGAAGAGAGTAATTTATCACAGCGCATTGTTCGTGCCTGACACTTTAGACCTGGCTCTAACAAGCCAGTGGTTGCTGGGGGTTGAGCTACAGAAAGTGATTCGGCTGTAATGCTGCGTTTCCCCTGCTTTGTTGCTAATTGTAGCCTCTTTTTCTCCATTGAATTGGGAGTTGAGTAAAAGAGCTTGTTTGCTCTGTGCGGTGAGGCTGCCAGGGACGCTTGGGCTATTATCACAAGATACTCTTGATCTTTTGAAAAGCAGGAAATAGAATTTTTCTCCAACAGGGAAAGTAATTTGCGATGCGTCCATTAGTTCTTCATTAAAGCAAGATTAAATTGCACAGCAAATCACATCTGTGTTTGGATGATTAAAGGGTGGCATTTTAGAGGCCAAAACTAATTACTAGTCAAAATGAATGGGAGTGAAAAAACAGTCATGTTTTTACATTAGATAGTGTGGCTTGTAATTAGATTCAAGCTAATTCCACTATTTCTTCTCTTTTAATGAGATGAGCCTGTCCTCATCTTTTTCTAGGCCATGCTAACAGCCCCAAATGTATAATTTTGATAATACTAAGAGTTTACTTTATTGAAATTTCTTTGCTACCTGCCACAAGTGACTGTTCTCTCCAGTGGTACTTCATTATATAGAAACACAAGCTACTCAGCAGTATAGTTTACAACAAAAGTCATTACTACACAAAAAAGAGTAATTTTAAATGAATATGTATGTATGTAAAAAAATGTATATTTTTAAATGTTATTGAAACCAGCCATCTCCAGAAATTTCTGCAAAACAAATCTTTCTCAGTTGGACAAATAAAACAAGTATCTTCAGCAATGAAGAGTGAGGAGTGAGGTTACATGTGAAAAGGTATTGAAGGGCTCCAAATTCAGTGTGCATTTGGGCGTTGTTTTTTTCCTGCCTTGCAATATAGTTTTTCTCATCTCTCCTGTATGTTTTCACCTTCTCCTATGATTAAGGCATGTTATGATGGATTTCCTCTGAGTTCAGTTTTTATTTTTATTAAAAAATATATTAGAAATTAAAAGCTACATATACAGTCTAAGGAACTATGCCATTTCTCAAGAGTAGATTAAATTTGCTCTCAGATATATGTTTGAGTTTTTGATGGTGGGAAAATGGTAATTTCTGAAATAACCACAGATAATATTTAGGTAAGTCAAGCAGTTATTGAAGGAAAAAATAAGTAAACAGACATTTACTCTGACCTAGGTGCTCTTGGATATATTGCATTATCAGAGACACCTTAGGAGGATCAGAATCCATTCAACTCTCTGGACACCATTTTTGACTACACAAACTTAAGTGGCCTTGGTCAAGTAGGAGCCTATTAAACAGGACAGCACAAAGCTTTCCCTTTCTGGCAAATAACTAAGATTTTGACATCAGAACTTCCAAATCTCTCATAATTAAGACATTATTTTAATAAAACTCTGTAGCAAAGTCCCCATTGCATCTTCAGGCTAAAGATTGCACCAGTGCAAAGATTCCCCAGTGTATTTCCAGAGCCTAGTACTTTTTATGGCAATGGGATAAGGGAATAATTGATCAAAAGGAGAGAGAATGAATGAATGAGTGAATGAATGAGAAACAATCTTTGCAAATCAAATTTTCCTCAATAGTTTGCAGTAAAATTTATGAGTCATGGGCTGTGCTTCCTATGGTGATATAGACAAACAACATACAGCATTTTAAAACATTGGAACATGTAATTTACACATGCTGCCACCAGAGAGATAAGAACAGGAGCAGGTTTCCTGAGATCTAGTAATTGTACCAGACACGTGGATTTTTATATTAACCACTTATTTGTCCATTTACTCATTCATTCATTACATCTGTCATTGAATTTTATTAGGTTATTGCATTTTTTTTTAACTTTTCATACTATAGTTTTCAGATAACCAACACTTTAAACATGTTTCCTAGACAACAATAATTCCTGTCCCAGTTCCTATTTTGCCCTAATCTTTTGTATCTTGTCACAAAAAAATGTCACAATGGCACAGACAAGCATTCAAAAGACTTTTCTGGTGCAAAGCAGGAGATATACAGTGCAACAAATAGAGGCTGTCACAATAGAGCAGTTTGTATACTGGTTGTTCATGTGTGTGCTGCTTTGACTGTGGTACAAGTGAGTAGAGATGATTTAATTTGATACCAATTCAAGAAAATGGATAAAACCAAAGTTCATAATCCATGGTTCCACATGAACAAGTGGGTATTAATTGGTGTTCTTGTTGGCCATCTCAGGAGAAGGTTTGAAATTTGAGTGGTTCCTCAATCAAATCTCACTAGAAAAAAGTCTGAGGCAAGTCATCTTTACCATGGATCTATGGAGAGCTCTTTTCCCTGGTACTTTGGGAACATGTTTCTTACCTCCAAGGAATTTGAACTGAGGATCTTTGTTGGTTATTTAAAAAACAAACAAAAAAACCTAACAGATTACTACACATAATATTAAAATCTCTTTTTTATGGTTGAGACCCTTGAAAGCTGTGAAGCGTCATCAGTTGTCATTCTACAAATATTTACTGAGGGCCTATTGTGTGCTAAGTACTGTTCTAGGTGCTGGGCATATAGCAGTGCATAAAAAAGTTTCTACTATCATGGAGCCTATAAAGCATAGGAACAAGTAACAAAAATGTAATTATCTTAAATAAGAACTAAGAGACCTTTAAAACACAAGTACTTCACGTAAATATACCATGGTACTTATTAAGCCTGACATATCCAGTTCATTATGGCTTCTTTATGACATCCAATTCAGGTGCAAAACTAATTACAATGTTGTGGCTTTGTTTTCATCACTGCTGCTCACCTCAGCTCACTTGGGCTGCAGGGACAATGACTAAATCCTTGAAGAGGGAAGAAGAGCAATTGTCCTCTTACTGTGTAGCAACTGGGGGGAAGACCTATTGGTTGTACAAAATGCCCAATCCTCTTTCCTCGAGGATTGAAGACTAGTTGGGAAAAACAGATTATTATAAAGGGTAAACCTGGAAATAGGTAGTCAACCAGAATTTAAAATATATATATATTTTTAAAGACCTGGCAAGTTACTCTGAGGCCAAAAATTGGACAGAGTGCCAGAATCCCTATTTATTCCACTCTGTAGGACTAAAATGCTCCCTGCTAGTCCTCCTTACAACTCATTCTGGAAGATACAGGACGGCTGCAGGGAAAACCCACCCTAAAGCTTCTTGTACTGTGATTTTCCCAATTAATCTGATACCTAAAAAACAAACAAACAAACAAAACTATTCGTTAGCTCCCAAGTACCATTCAATATCGTAAAGCCAATTTGGATGTGATTATTTTTCAATTATTGGCTTAATCAGAACTGCGAACACAAATAACTGCTCTGTGTATCCTCAGAGAACAAGAGGCCGTAAACCTTAAATTGTGGCATAAGTAACTTGTTTTGAAATATTTTTTAAGTGTAGTTATTACAATGACTGGCTGTTGGGGGCAAAATTCAGTGAATGCTGTGACAAAGACTACGTCCCTCAGCTTGAAACTTGAGTTGTTTGACTAGACACAAAGCCAACAGACTAGGATAAAGACTTTCAGAACAAATACTTAAATTATTTCTTTTTAAAAAATTTTTATTACAGTTGACATACAATATTATATTAGTTTCAGGTGTACAACACAGTGATTAGACATTTATATAGCTTACGAGGTGGTCACTCTGGTACATCTAGTACCCATCTGACACAATACACAGTTATTACAATGTTATTGACTACATTTCTTATGCTATACTTTATATACCGATGACTATTTTGTAACTACCAATTTGTATTTTTAATTCCTTCCCCTTTTTCATCCATCCTCCCAACCTACCTCTCATTTGGCAACCCTCAAAATGTGCCCTGAACAATTGTGACCCCAATAAACTTTAATTAAAAAAAAAGTGCCCTGTATCTATGAGTTTGTTTCTGTTTTGTTTGTTTGTTTTGTTCTTCAGATTCCATATATATAAGTGAAATCATTTTTCTTTCTCTGTCTGACTTACTCTACTCAGCCCAGTACCTTCTAGGTCCATCCATGTTGTTGCAGATGGCAAGATTTCATTCTCTTTTATGACAGAGTATCATTCCATTGTATATATGTACCACCTCTTCTTCGTTCATTTATCCATTGATGGACACCCAGGATGCCTCCATATCTTGCTATTGTAAGTGATGTACATGTAGCTAGCTTCAAAGTAGGGTTTTGCGTTTCTGTGGGTAAATATCCTGGAGTGGGATTATCGGGTCCTTCCTTGTCTCTTGTTATAGCCTTTGTTTTAAAGACTAATTTGTCTGGTATAAGTATTGCTACCCTAGCTTTTCTGTTGTTATTTCTATTTTCATGAAATAACTCTTTCCATTCCTTTACTTTTAGTCTGTGTGTGTCTTTTGATCTGAAGTGGATCTCTTGTAGGCAGGGTATGTAAGGGCTTTGTTTTCTTATCCATTCAGCCACCCTATATCATTTGATTGGAGCATTTAATCCATTTACATTGAAAGTAATTGTAGATGGATACGTAGTTTTTGCTCTTTTATTATTCATATTTTTGTCCTTTTATTTTCTTCTTTTTAAAGAAGTCCCTCTAGCATTCCTTGTAGTATTGATTTGGTGGTGATAAACTCCGTCAGCTTTTTGTTGTCTGGGAAGCTCTTTATCTGTCCTTCAATTCTAAATGGTAGCTTGCTGGGTGGAATAACCGTGGTTGGATTTCTTGCTTTTCATCACTTTAAATATTTCATGCCAATTCCTTCTGGCCTGCAAAGTTTCTGTTGAGAAGTCAGCTTACAGTCTTATGTGAGCTCCTTTGTAGGTAACTAACTCCTTTTCTTTTGCTGCTTTTAAGATTCTTTCTTTGTCTTTAACCTTTGGCATTTTAATTATGATGTGTCATAGTGCAGGCCTCTTTGGGTTCATCTTGTTTGGGATTCTCTGTGCCTTCTGGGCTTGTGTGCCTATTTCCTTCACCAGATTAGGGAAATTTTCCATCATTATTTCTTCAAATAGGTTTTCAATTCCTGCTCTCCCTTTTCTCCTTCTGGTAGCCCTATGATGTGAATGTTATCCCAGAGACCCTTTTAACTATCCTCATTTTTTTGGATTCTTTTTTTCTTTTTGTTGTTCTGCTTGAGTATTTTCTGCTACCTTATCTTCCAAATCACTGATTTGGTCCTCTGCTGCATCTAAGCTATGTTGATTCCCTCTAATCTGTTCTTTATTTCTCTTATTATATTCTTTATTTCTAACTGGTTCTTTTTATGTTTTCTATCTCTATTTTTATATTCCCTATCTGTTTGTTGACGTTCCCCCTGAGATCACTTAGCATCCTTATAACCAATGTTTGGAACTGTACATTTAGTAGATTGCTTGTCTCTATTTTGTTCTTTTTCTGGAGTTTTGTTCTGTTCTTTTATTTGGGATATGTTTCTTTGACTCCCCATTTTGGTTACCTCCCTGTGTTTGCTTCTATGTATTAAGTAGATCTGCTATGCCTCCAGTCTTAGTAGAGGATCCTTATGTAGTAGGTGTCCTGAGGGGCTCAGTGGTGCAGTCTCCCTGGACACCAGAGCTGGTGCTCCAGGTGTGTCCCTTGTATAGGTTGTGTTTTGCCCTCCCATTATAGTTGAGCCTTGGTTGCTGTTTGTACATCAATGGGAGACATTGACCATCTGGCTTATTGGTTGTGAGGACTGGTTGTGACTACAGTAGAGGAGCTGTTGTGCGAGGGTTCATCCTGCAGAGCAGGACTCACTTTAGCAGGGCTCTGATGCCTTTTCAGGGTGCCCTTTGGGTGTGTCATCCTCAAGGACAGCCACGTGATGCTGTGGCTTGGTTGGAAGCCCGCCACTTGGTCTGCTGCTCCCGTGGGGCCACCTGGAATGAGCCACAAAGCAATCCAAAGATGGCCACCAACCACACTGGACTTGGAGGTACCTGGGAGAGATTAAGCTGTGAACCAAGGCCAGCTGCCACTAGTGCTGGGCTGAGGGCTACTTACTAAAAGGAATGGGGCACTCTAAAGCCAGATGCTGCTTGTTTGGAGTTTGTTAACCTTTGAGAGATTTTAGGAAAACCTGCTGCATGAACAAAGACTGGCCATTTTTATGAAAAAGCGATTGGAAGGGGTTGGGGTTGGCCTTCAAGTTGGGTGGAGTAGGGCCTCAGGGAATCACCATGATGGGACAAATGTTGTTAGCCAGGTTGATAGAGACTCAGATATGGCAGCTGCCTGAGTCTGCATGCTGGGAAGAGGGAGGGTTCAACCTAGAAACTATGGCTTCTGCCAGTAATTCTGTCTGAGACAATGCTACCCCTCCAGCCCTCACTCTGTAGCCACACAATTGAGTTCTTCTCTTTATGTCCTTGGTGCCTTTTGAGCTGCTACCCCAGCACTGGAACTCAGAGCAATTGAGTCCATCAGCGAGTAAATCTGCATGCAAGGTCTTTGAGGGGAACATCTGGTATTCCAGCCACCCTCTGTCTCACTCAGCCACAATCTCTGCTGATTTTCAGTCAGATGTTATGGGGAGTTTTCTCCTCAGCATTGAAACCCTGGGCTGGGGAGCCTGGTATGGGATCCCTCGCTCTTCTAGGGGTGGAATCTCTGCAGCCCAGATATCCCTCCCAATTTTTAAACTACCACATGCGGGTGTGAGACCCACGCAGTCCATGTCTCCATCATTCCTACCAGTCTCAAGCTGGGTTCTTCTGTATGTCCTTAGCTGTAGGACTTCTGTTCATCTAAACTTCAAGTGATTCTCAATGATGGTTGTTCTGTAGGTTAGTTGTCATTTTGATGTGGTCGTGAGAGGTTGCAAGCACAGTGTTTACCTATTCTGCCATCTTGACCAGAAATCTTAAATTATTTCTTTAAAAAAAAAAAAAGCTTTTCCCTTCCACCTATTAGTCCCCTAAGGAGTAGAGGAAGTAAAAAAGGAAATGGCAAAGATAATACCTAGTTAATTATAAGAGTTTTCCTGCACAAACTCTACTCGAGGTAAAACTTAGTAATGAATGAAACTATTGGCAAATTTGAGAAGAACGTTCTTAGCAGGGTTTTTTAAGTCCTGCCTGTTGGGAGGTAGAGAGGACCAGGAGAGGCAAGGAGGTTTAAACGTGTGGAATTACTTTTTTTTAAGGACTGGAAGTCAAAAATTCTCCTGTAATTTTAGGTCCAGCCACCCTAGGATCAGTTACACTATCTTATACCTGTGTAACATGGTAATATGACACGACTTTTAGCAAAAAAAAAAAAAAAAAAAAAAAATATATATATATATATATATATATATATATATATATATATATATATATATATATATATATATATATATATATATATACACATTTACACACACAATCAGACAAAGTTAAGAGTATATATGTAAGGGCCTACCCGGTGGCTCAGGCGGTTGGAGCTCCGTGCTCCTGACTCAGAAGGCTGCCGGTTCGATTCCCATATGGGCCAGTGGGCTCTCGACCACAAGGTTGCCAGTACGATTCCTCGAGTCCTGCAAGGGATGGTGGGCTCTGCCCCCTGCAACTAAAATTGAACATGGCACCTTGAGCTGAGCTGCCTCCCGGATGGCTCAGTTAGTTGGAGCGCGGGCTCTCAACCACAAGGTTGTCAGTTCAATTCCTCGAGTCCCGCAAGGGATGGTGGGCTGCACCCCCTGCAACTAGCGGTGGTGGCTGGACCTGGAACTGAGTTGCGCCCTCCGCAACTAAGACTGAAGGGACAACAACTTGAAGCTGAACGGCACCCTCCACAACTAAGATAGAAAGGACAACAATTTGACTTGGAAAAAAAAGTCCTGGAGGTGCACACTGTTCCCCAATGGAGTCCTGTACCCCTTCCCCAATTTAAAAAAAAAAAAAAAATGAAGTAGACTATTAAAAAAAAAGTATATATGTAAATATACTCATTTCTTAAAATGTGTATATATATTTATTTTTTGGAACCCTCTGTACATATCCTTAAGCCTTTATAGAGGGTAGAGGATTACACACACACACTATATAGCCACAGTGTTATATAGCATTACACTATATAGTGTGTGTGTGTAACCCTCTACCCTCTATAAAGGCTTGAACATAGATACAGAAGATGCCAAAATATATATATACACATTTTAAGAAAGGAAAAAACAGTATTAAAATTGTAATACTCAATATATACCAACAATAAAAGATGAATAAAAGTCACGTGTATATATTTTTTGGTACCCCCCCTCCCCCGTATTTATATTTTCACATATATCAACATACATTGGTTATTTTAACAGTGGGGAGGGGAACAAATGTAAAAGACTATCTAGTTTGGGATTGTTGTTTTTTACACGTTTGGGTTTGCATTAAAATCTTGCAATGTCTATGCTTTACTTTTTTTCCTTAAGAGCAGAAGTGAGGAGTTTATCTCTAGCACTAAAGTGAAGAACTGGAGAGTATCTTTTGCTCCCAGGCTTTCGCCAGGATACAACTGTAAATAGACTGAGGCCAGGTCATTTTCTGATACTGTGGGGAAAGCTCTCAGAAAGCCAACATCTGCCCCTGTAAAGATTGCCCTAGAGAACCAAGTTTTCTGCAGGCCCTAACCTCAACTTAAGAGTCTGGACATGGACCTGCCTAGAGAATGTGCCGAGCTTCCACTGTGCCGAGCTGCCCAAGGACACTGCAGAGACACGCAGCTTCTTTCCAAAAGAATGCCGCAGGAGGTAACCTGACCCACCCAAATCTGTCCTGACCTTTTCTTGAAAAACAGCCTGCAGTTAGCAATATTCCGCCCCTCAAAATAACTTTTAAAATGCTTGCATAACAGAAAAAGGCAAGCGTGCACAGAATAAAAACAATTTAAGGGAGCAATGACAAGGCGGTCTTAACCATAGTGTAAACTGGTTACGGAGACAGGACTCCAATTTTATTTCTTATATATTTCACATACATTCACATGAGGACCAGAAGAACCTTACACAGACTTTAGAATCCACTAATCATTGGCACTTATAGTGAGAAATAAATGGTGTGTCAGCATTGCTGCACGTGAATGCAACAAGTGGGCTCTTCACTCCCTTGATCTCTAATTCTCCCAATTCTCTGCTTAGCTTCTGAGGAAACTGAGTCGATAGGAGTAAAATTAACCATTTAAAGTCACAGAGTTCAACTAGGTTTAAAATCCAAATCTATCTAAAGCAAAATCCCATATACATTTGCATTAACATAAAATTTCTCCAAAAAGAAGCTACTGCTTTGTGATAATGGTGATGATGATGCAATTAAATGTAATTTTTGTTATTGTTTAAACTAAATAACTGACACAATAGTTGAAGTGTTTGTCTTCTTTACAGCAGAGATACAGAACAGAACTCTCGGACACGCTGATGGAAGACTGTACATGAGACTGAAGAAACATGCTCAGCAACCTTACCAAGTGTGAGGCAGAAAATACAGCAAATTATTTTTTAAGTAATAAAACTACCTTCATTTCTGTCATCTAGAAATAAGCACTCTATATTTTGATTTATTTTCTTCTAGCCTTTTAAAAATATATGTTTTATTTATCCAAAACCAAGCTTGCAGTGTACTAACTGATTTTTGTCCTTGCTTTAAAATGTTTAAAAAATAGCATAGGCATAATTAATTAAAATAATCTAAATGTCCTTCAACAAATGATGGTATCAAAAAGAAATTGTGGGGGCGGAGCCCCAGGGAGTAGTTTCCAGGCTCTTGGCCTCACATAGACAGGTGCCTGGCTCAGGTAGTAAATGGCCAACTGTGATTGCATGGCCATCAGCTGTGGCTAGTTGGCCGTCAGCTGTAACCAGTGAGCCATTGGCCACTAATATAACTGCTGTGGCTACGCTAGGAGAGAGAGAGGAAAAGAGAGGAAGAATGGGGCTAGCAAGAAGATGGCGGCTGGGCTGGGCTTTTGTCTCTTGACTGGCCGCCATTGAGAATATGTAAGCACCTTGATTGTGAGTCACTGTTGTTCCAGCAGGGTACCCTGAGAGGCACAGAGAGAGTGGCAGTGCCCTGAGAGCCCTGGCTGAGTCCAGGAAGTCTGGCTGAGCCCTGAAGATACCCTGGCTGTGCCCAGGAAGTCGAGCTGTTCCCAGAGAGAGTGGCAGTGCCCTGAGAGCCCTGGCTGTGTCCAGGAAGTGTGGCTGTGGCAGTGCCCTGAAAGCCCTGGCTGAGTCCAGGAAGTGTGGCTGTGCCCACAGAGAGTGGCAGTGCCCTGAGAAATCCTAGCTGTGCCCGGGGAGACTAGTGGTACCCTAAGAAGTCCAGGAAGTCTGGCCGTGCCCAGAAGCACTGGTGGTGCCCTGAGAAACCCTGGCTGTGTCCGGGAAGACAGGTGGTACCCTAAGAAGTCCAGGAAGTCTGGCCGTGCCCAGAAGCACTGGTGGTGCCCTGAGAAACCCTGGCTGTGCCCAGAGAGCCTGGCTATGTTCAGGATATTGCATTCACCTCCAGGCTCCTCGCACAGGTCCCCTCGCGGAAGACGCTTGTCGCGTAGATTGTGAGGCGAGAGCCTGTAGGGGTGGAGTGTGGGGGCGAAGCCCCAGAGAGTAGTTTCCAGGCTCTCAGCCTCACATAGACAGGTGCTGGCTCAGGTAGTAAATGGCCAACTGTGATTGCATGGCCATCAGCTGTGGCTAGTTGGCCGTCAGCTGTAACCAGTGAGCCATTGGCCACAATATAACTGCTGTGGCTACGCTGGGAGAGAGAGAGGAAAAGAGAGGAAGAATGGGGCTAGCAAGAAGATGGCGGCTAGGCTGGCAAGCGTGGATGGCGGTTTGCGGACAGTGTGGATACAGCCTCCAGTGAGAGTATAGTGCCGCCAGAGAGAATACAGTGGTATGACTCCCCTACCTATGGCTCCGTGGGTGTTCCTTTTTGGCCTCACCATATCCTGCGTTCTTGTATGGGGAGTAGAAGCAGAGACCCCGCAGGCCTCCCTGCACGGCGAATGGCACAGCGAGCAGGGTCTCCCGCATGACAAATGGCGCTGTGAGCAGGATCTCCCGCATTACAGAAATTTAAGTAGCTATTAAAATAATAAAATAGAACCACATGAACTGAGTTGGAAAGCTGCCCAAGATGTATCATAAAGTGAAAAAAGCAATATGCAGAACTATATGGAATGTATAATTCCATTAAAACCAAAAAAGAAACTACACTGTGTGGTTTTGTGTATGTATATATCCCCCTCTCATAAGTGTTTGTGTGAGCATAGGAAAAAGACTAGAACAGTGGTTGTCTCTGGGGTGGAAGTAGAAAGACAAAAGGGACCACATTCACTATTTTAGACACTCATTTATATTATTTACATTTTTATCGTAAGTATGTGTGTTGTAGACTAAATGTATATGCTCCCCCCAAAATACATATGTTGCAGCCCTAATTCCCCCTGTGGGAGTAAGGGAGAAATGAAGACTACATGAGGTCATAGAGTGTGGCCCTGATCCGATAGGATTCATGTCCTTACAATAAGAGACCCTAGAGAGGTTGCTCTTTCTCTTCTCTCCTCCCACCTCCCTCTCCCTCAGGAGCATTTGTATGCTGGCTCAGGCTGAGTGTGGGCCAAAGTTCAGGGTTCTGGTGGAGAAAGAGAAGATTAACCAAAGTTTGGTTAACAAGTGTTTTGTTCTGATTGATCAGTGGGGACAAGCAGTTCAACTGGTCATTTATGAGGCAAATATAAGGAATTTTGAGGGTCTGGGTCTGGCTTTGTTACATTTAAACAAGGGAGACATCTGTGAGTCTTATTAAGTCATTTTCCAGAACACAAAGGGTAGGGAGATTACTTAGCCTTCACTGTTTTCCGGAACCAGAGGGCTCACGTAAAATTTAACACTGTCAAATTCTGCAAATGTCCTCTTTTTGAGAAGTTATTGGTTACCCTTAGTATTATGCTGGGCATATTCCATAAATATTTTTATAACTTTTGTAACATTGATTTAATTTTATAACAAGCCCTTAAAGTAAGTGCCACTGTCCTTATTTTCACAAATAGAAACCAGGTTCAAGGACTGTAATGTTCTCAAGGTCACAAGACTAGCCAGTAGGGGCCACAGGTCCTAAACCCAGGTCTTTGTGACTCACTCGGTTCCCTACACCCCACTATTTTCATGAAGTTACATGGAAGAGTTTATAACTAAAAAGTTGATGGGTTCCTTGGTGATCTTTAAGGGGTGCATACATTTAAACAACAGTCTCTTGGAGTTTATACAGTCTGAGTGGAAGATGACTTAGAGAAATGAAACTTTATGTGACAGAAAGAATACAGGTTTTTACATCAGGTTACCTGTCTCTGAGTCCTGGTTATACCATTTCCTCAATAAGACATTTTAGATGAGTCGCTTAACTTAGTTGAGTTTCAGTTCCTCCACCTTTGTAAAATAGAGATAATAACAGGATCATTTCAAGGTTAAATGCTTTGCAAATTATAAAGCACCAATACAAAGTTAGTTAGTTAACCTTCATTGCCCTTCCTAATGTTATCAGGCAACAAAAGTGTAAGATGCTGCTATTAAGGAGGTAGGACTCATCCAAGTTGGCTAGAATTTTCTATAGAGTTGTTGACATATTAAGTTGAAGCTGTTATTTACTTCTACAGATAAAAATGCAGAACATTTCTAACAAGAGCATGATCGAGGGCTAATAATTTAAACCTGACAGGGTAATCTAGGATTGTGGTGCTTCATAAACCGAAGATGTGTTAAACAATCAGATGAAAAGAAACAGGGAAACTCACCGAGTACTTGACCAATAACACTGTGTATAAAAGCAAGGAGTGTTTTACTGAGGTAGTGAAAAGATACACTTGCAATCGTAATATAGCAATGCACTCAATCCTCATTATACAGTGCTGCTTACAAATGCTGTTAGAGTTTATGCTAACTCTGTTTCCATTATAATAAAACCCCACTTTTGAGGATTTATAATTCAGCCAAAATAATTTACCACAGGAGTGTTTCAAAAGACCTTTTTTATAACCCTTTGAATAAAACCTCAACATCAGAAATTCTAAACAATAAAGACCCTGCTACTTCTAAAGCAGTTGTTGTTGGATGAGTGTTAAATTTTTGGTCACGTGGGCTTTATTTCTATTGTATGAAGTTCTTCTAGATCACATCTTACTTTAGTTAATAGGCACTAATAGGAAATGGAGGGCTTCAAAACAGGTTTCTTTGGTATACTTTTTATTAAGAGAACAAACAGGAAAGGCATTTGCATATAGAGAAAGAAAGTTAATGCTTGTTTGCTAGGAAGTCACTTAGTCCAACCCTGATAATTTAGATTTACAAAATATAAACATTTTATTTTGCTTAAACTATAGTAAAAGACGTGCTCCTGGGGAAGTTCATTAAATTTTTCAAGGTACTCAGGGGATATTGGTAATAACTACAATAGAAAAATCACTTAATTCTAGATTTCCAAATTTTATTCTTAGGAACACCAGATGTTAATAGTTGGCCTACCCTGAAACAAAACAAACTAAATAAAATAAACAATAAATTAAATTCAGTGAGTTATGTAAATTTGGAATATTCTACAAAACAAACAAACTGAAAAACAAGCTCTCCTTGGAAAGTCACAAAGCATCATTAGCATATTAAAAATTCTGAAAAATATATTTAAACCTATTTAATATGTTTAACTCAGCATTGCCCACATTTATATTTACCCTTTTCACAATCAACCACTGCTAATCACAAAACATTACGAATCAATGAATTAATCCATAAAGCAGTTTCTTTTCACAGGTGAGAGATTACTGCATCAGAACCCCTTGTTAAAAATGGATTCCAGGGCCCCAGCCCCTGACTTGGACTCTTGAGTTCAGGCCCACATTCTGCATACTGACAATCTGCCCCTGCCCCCGTCCCCCATCCTTAGAATTCTTATGGCGCACTAAAGTTTGAGAGCCACTGAGCTGGTGTCCAATACGACATCCCAAGGATGTAAAATTGGTTTCTATCAAAGCTTCAAAGACCAGATAGCACTAATGTTCCATATGTTGCTCCAGAGCACAGAAAATTAAGTAAACCTATCCAATTCTTTTAAAGAAGGAAATACAGTATTGGTAATAACATCTAAAAACAGTACAAAAAATGAAAACTATACACTAGTATCAGTTATGAATATCAATACAAAAACACTAAATGAAATGTCAGCCAACAGAATCCAAAATCACAGGAAGAAAACGACACACTTTGATCAAGTAAGATTTATTCCAGAAATGCAAGTTATGTTCCATATCATGAAATCCATTAATACAATAGACTATATTAATAGATCTGAGGGAAAGTGTATTTTGTTGGCTTCATAAATGCTGAAGAGAAACTTTGACAAAGTTCAACACTTATTTCTGATGAGAAAAGTTATTCCAGAGAATAAAAACTGATGGATATTTTCTTAACGACCTAAAAGATATATACCTTAGCCTTAAAACATCTTACTTAATGGGAAAAAACTGGAGGCATTTCCAATAAGATCAGGGATAGGCAAGGATGACAACTATTTCCATTACTAATCATCATTGTACTAGAGGTATTAGGCAATGCAAATAGACAAGAGGAATCAACTGGAGGTATAAGAATTGTTAAAGAACAAGTAAAACTATCTTAATGACGTGGTTGATAGTATGCATAAAAACCCTTAGAAATTCAAGATATAACTGACTCAAATAATAAAATAATTCAATAAGTTAAGATATAAAATTAACATACAGTAATCAATAGTTTCATATACACAAATAATAACCATCTAGAGAACACACTGGTAGAGAAAACCCCAATAACAATACCAACAAAAAAATTAAATACTTAGGAATAAACTACACAAGAAATGTGCAAAACCTATGTCAGGAAAATGTTAAATCAATCGTGAAAGATGCAAAAGTAAACAGAAACAAATGTAAAGGCACCTCCTGTTGTTTAATACAACCAGACATCTAAAAAGCTGTCAGTTCTCCTAAAGGGAATTTATTAATTTGATGAAATCCCATCACTAATAAGCTTATTTACAGAGCTAGACAAGTTGACACAAAGTTCCTATGGATACTTTTGGTTCAGGTCCAACATGTAAGGAGTTTAGAAGTCATCATACCTGTGTTTACAACAAGAAACTGGAAAACATGAAGATCAATGATTTTTCTTGGACCCACCAGAGACCTGAGGTTACTGAGCAAACTGCTACTCTAAAATCTAGAAAAACAGAAATATGTAGAGAGACCCAGCTGAGATCTGTTAACCTGGAACAGACATCTCTGGATTCATTAACTGGTAAGACTATTTACATGGTGCTTTAGATAAATTGCAGGAGGCTAAGTATAAACTAGCATGATGATGACAAACTCCTGGGACAGCAGTCTGTAGGGGGTAGGGAGGCTACAACCTCGTGGGCTTTACTTCTAGGAACCCCACCAGATTCTCATAGAACAAATAAAAAAAGGTACCCTAATGGTTCTGGCAGGTGGAGAGAAAGAGTAATCATTGTGAAATATAGAAATACATCGTAAGTTTTCTCCATAACAAATACTTACTTTTTAGGGGAAAAGACATTGCCAGATCCCATGTGGGGATCTCCGTAATAACCTGGTGGGTTCCCACAAGTAAAGCATTCCTCCCACTCCAGCACCCTCTAGCCTTCCTGTCTCAACTAAAGGACTATTAAAGAAGTCAAAAGATGTCAGAGCTTACACTGGGAATGTTGTAGCTGGGGAAGAAAGTAAGGAGGGGCTGGGAGGAGTTAAAGGAAGAAAGTACACGTGAAAATCACAGTCCCAGGAAAGGCTCACTAAAACACTGAGATATAATTGAAACGTTATAGAATATTCCATCTTCTCCTTACCACCACACCAAAGGTTCCAGTATAATAAGAGTGGATTACAGCTGAAAAAGCAGCAAAACATAGATATTCTGAGAAGTACTTAAGAAAGTCCAAATTCAAGACCAGCGACAAAAATAAAGGAAACAGAAAATTCAAGCCTCTGCTACTAACTATAGCTACATTAAATATTAAACACAGCCCAACTCCTAGCCAGGTTAACATAAATCCACGCACTGAAGACCTACTTACCTCAGTTCCTACTATCTGATTGACACACATATTCAGCTTTCAAGGCATACCAAAAAGTGGGAAAATCCATCTAAAGAGACAAAGCAAGCCTATGAGCCAGACTCAAACATGACACAGATGTTTGATTTAAACAAGGAATTTAAAATAACTCTGATTAATATGTTAAGAGATCTAAGTAGACAACATTCAAGAACCAGTGATTAATTTAAGCAGAATTACAGAAACTCTAAGAATCAAAAGGAATGTTAGAAATAAAAAAACATTGCAACAGAAATGAAGTCTTGGGTGGTCTCATTAGTCGACTTGACACAAATGAGGAAAAAAATTGGTGAGCTTAAAGATGGGTCAGTAAAGACTTTCCAAATTGAAATGCAAAGGAAAACAAAAACAGAACATCCAAGAACTGTGGAACAATTTGAAAGGTGTGAAATGCATGTAATAGAAGATAAAAGGAAGTGCTCAGACATAAAACACAATAATGGGAGTATGTCAACAGACACAGGAGCCAATTGAAAGAGTTCCCAACGGCCAAAGCTGGAATAATTTGAGCAAAACAAAATAAAGAAGTATTAGGTTATAACCCAAAATTTAAATATCTACCAATCCATACTGATATAAATAAATGATTGAATAAATAAACAAATAAATAAATAAGAAGACTAGATAAATCTCCAATAAAGAAGAATTCTAAATAATTTATATAGCTATTCCATCCTCAAAACGGAGGACCACAACTCCCGGCTCTTTAAGTGTGACCAGTGTATAGTGGGATCTTACATAAGAACCCTTGCGGCTCAATAATAAGAACTCAAAAATAATGAAACTCCATGACTTCAGCCCAGTCATGTGAAAAACATCAGACAAATCTCAACTATGGCATCTTCTACACTATACCTGGCTGATGATATTCCTCAGAAATGGTTAAGGTCATCAAAAAACAAGGGAAGTCTGAGAAACTGCCACAGCCAAGTGGAAACTGAGACATAACAACTAAATGTAATGTGGTGTCATGGGGAGCATCCTGGAATGGGAAAAGGACCCTGGGTAAAAATCAAGGAAATATGAACAAAGTATGGACTTTCATTAATAATAATGTATACATGTTGGTTCATTAACTCTAACAAATGTCCCATACTATTATAAGATGTTAATAACAGAAGAAACCAAGTGTGGAGTGTATTGGAAATTGTTTGTACTATCTTTATACGTTTTCTGCATATCTGAAGCTATTCTAACATGAAAAAGTTGTTTTTAAAAAGTTTTCATGGAAACACAAAGATACGAAAATAGCCAGAAAAACGCCAAAAATAAAAATAAAAATAAAAATAAAAGAAAGAAAGAAAGAAAGAAAGAAAGAAAGAAAGAAAGAAAGAAAGAAAGAAAGAAAAAGAAAATCTATGAAGGGTACTAGTCTTACCTGACATTAAAACATACTACAGAGCAATGTGGTACTGGTGCATAAATAGACTAACAGAGCAACGAAATTGAATAGAAAGCCCAGAAATAAGTCTAAATACATCTAAAAATTTAGTATATGATAAAAGTGTCATCTCAAATGACTGAAGCAAAAATTTAATAAGTAGTGCTGGGTCAACTGGGTAACCATTTGAAAAATAATAAAATTAGATACAGACCTCACACCGTATACAAGTATAAACTCCTTAGATTGTGAATTACCACTAACTTTAATAAAATTATACAAAACTGAAAAATAAGAAAGCATGAATAAATTCCTCTGCAAATCTCATTGTTGAGAGTCCTCCTAACTATGACTCAAAATCCAGTGGCAATTTTTAAAAATTGATAAATTTGAATACAAATCTTGTTTTTTAAAATAAGCTTTTTTCATGGCAAGAACACCATTAACAATTTCAAAAGACAACTCACAAATGGGGAGAAAATATTTGAAACATAATTGCAACGGAGATATCCCTAATGTAAAAAAGAAACTTTTAAAATTTGAGGGAAATATCCAGAATATATGAGAAGCCTTACAGCTCAATACTAAGAAAGCAAACAATCTAATTTTAAAAAGCATTTAAACAACACCTCACCAAAAAGTATATACAGAGGGCAAATAAGCACATGACAAGATGGTCAACATCATTAGTCATTAGAAACATGCAAATTAAAATCACAATGAGACACCATACACATTCACTAGAATGGCTGATATTCAAAAGACTGACAATTTAAATAAAATCTTGGCAAGAATGTGGAGCAAATGGAAATCTTACTGATGCAAATGAAAAATGATACAGACCATTTGGAAGATAGCTTTGCAGTGCCTATAAAGTCAAACATTTTTACTATATGATCCAGCAATCTTATTCTTACATATTTATCTAAGATAAGTGAAAAAAATATGGCCACACGAAGACCTGTATGAAAATATTTATACCAACTTTATTCATAACAGCCCAAAACTGGAAACAACAAAAATGTCTGTCAACTGGTAAATGGATAAACAAATTGTGGTACATCCAGCACAATGGAATACTACTCACCAATAAAAAAGAAGAAACCTCTAATACATGTAATATGTATGAATTTCAAAATATTACATTAACTGAAAGAAGCCAACCACAAAGGCTACATGCTCTATGATTCCAATTATATGAAATTCTAGAAAAGACAATGTCTCTAATGTCTATTATGATGATAAAAATGAAGAATTAGAAGTAGGAGAAATGGCAGAGTGGCACTGTAGCAACTGAGACTAAGACAAAATTTACATTCAACAAATTTTATTTTAAATTTTGGTTGTTATTTTTCTTTTTCTCCCCCATTCACTTCATTTTTGGAGAACAAGTCCTTTCTAAATCTGCCGAGTCCTGAACCCATAACTACTTTCTTCTGTTTTACCAAAATAATAATAGTCTCTTTAATTCTGAAGTCTTTCCTTGCTTCGTTGTAAAAATAAATAAATAAAAACCTGTAATGTGTAACTTTAATTAGTAAACTTGTAATTACTGTTTAAACAAACTATACTTTTAATATTCCATAACAAACTTTTTTTTTATTAAATCACGTTTTGTACAAAACAGCATTATGTTGCAAAGTCCATGTGTCTTTTCTTTTGAAGCATGTGTTGCATAATTTCAATTTTGTCTATCCCTTCCCCTTTTTCTTTTGGTTAAGAGGAAATCCCATTTTCTGAGGTTTCAAATTGTCTAAGAATTCTCACCTTGCCTTACCCTTTTTTCTCCAAATACCCACACAGCCTTCTCAGGCTAACAGATAAGGAAAAAAAAAAAAAAGTAAAACCCCAACCACATGGCACCCTAGGAGTAATATAGGTACCACCACTGCCTCTCAAAGTCTAGATTTTTAAAAAATTACTATTTCTATAACAGTTATAATCTGTCATAAATGATTACATTAAAAAGCTATCTGAATTGAAAATGAAGTTTCAGATTTAAAAACTGAGATCTTTATTTAAGAGCAATTATAAATATTTCAGTTTATGAGACTTTAATTTAGAAGTACTTGTAAATATCCCAGTTTATAGATGAAAAAATAAAAAATACAGAGTGGCTAATGGACTTAACCAGGATTCACTCTTATAACTTTGCACCCTTTATAAATTTTACAGTTTTAACTTTTTATAAACATTTACTAGTGCCCTCTGGTGACAACACAGATAAGAATAAATAGTGTGTTGCAGGCCTCTCTTATAATGCTGCCATTCTTTTGAAAATAGATATTGAGACTAAATGGATAAGCATGGAACAACCTTCATTTTTTCTTCCCTGGTCCCACTGAATGAGTCAATGTGATTTCTTTTCAATTTTTTTCTCTCTTTCATAATTCTGAATATTGAATAATCAGATTAAAAATGGTGCAGTGATACCATGAATATCACTTGCTACATCTTCCACCTTCAGCTTTTGTTTCTTTTTCATTCTGCTTCACCTTCTCATTTCATTCATGAGGAGAGGAAAGGACAGAGGGCATGGATGTTGCTCATTTTTTACTCCTGCTGACTTTTATACTGCAGACCTGCCAACTGATCCCAGGCTGCCTTCATTTGAATCAATAGTGTCTCCGCAATGCACCCCTGGTCCATGCTGTATAGTCCAATCTGAGTTTTGTCTAACAACAACTAAAACAACAGCAACAAGAAAAAAAGTGCCTTAGATTCACCACACAGGAGCAGTGACAATCTGGAGGAACATTATAAAGGATCTTCATTTATTTGTATTCCTTTAATAAGATGTTTGTTTTAAGATCTAAAACATCAGTAAATGGTTAGAAAAGCAATGAGAGTTAAAATACCACTTGTATCATTGTAATCCTGTGGAAAACAATAATTTTATTCACCTATTCCAATGAGGAACAAAAAATCAGATACTAGCCTGGAATTGTGAGCAGAGGGAAAATTAAAGAATTTGAGGGCCACTCATGGGATAAGCCTCTTCTGAAATGGAATTGGTGTGCATTTTTTCACTCTGGCAACAACTAGTAGTATTCCATAAATAACTGTCTCACTGGTAAAAGATTCACATATCTTCTGTATGCCAAGTGGGCCTGCCTCCCTGCTTCTGTCTGATGCATCTGCTGAAATTACCTTATGGTTTGATTTTCTTTAGAGTGGTTTAAGATAGAATAGGGATGTGAGACAATACTGAGGACATAAAATAGTTCTTCTATTTTTTAATTGTTTCAACTTTATATTGTTTAAAACCTGTCATGTACTTTCTTTTCTTTATTATTAAAATGATTGGGGTGATATTCTTTAGTAAAATTATATAGGTTTCAAGCATACAATTCTATAATACATCATCGATCTATTGCATTGTGTGTTCACCACCTAGAGTCAGTTCCCCTTTCATCACCATATATTTGACCCCATTTACCCTCATCTATGACCCCCCTACCCCCTTACCCTCTGGTAACCAATAAACTATTATCTGTGTCTATGAGGTTTTATTACATTGTTTGTCTTGTTCATTTGTTGCTTTCAGTTTTATATCCAATATATGACTGAAATCATATGGTTCTCGACTTTTTCTAAGTTATTTTACTTAGCATGATAATCTCAAGATCCACCAATGTTGTCGCAAATGGCAGTATTTCATCTTTTCTTATGGCTGAGTAATATTCCATTGTACCACATCTTCTTTATCCAACCATCTATCCAAGGACACTTTGGTTGTTACAATGTGTTGGCGACTGTGAATAATGCTGCAAAGAACATAGGAGTACATATACTTTATGGATAAATGTTTTCAGATTTTTTGTCTAGATACCCAGAAGAGGCAGTGCTGGGTCATGTGGTAATTCTATCCTTAATTTTTTGAAGACCCTCCATACTATTTTCCATAGTGGCTGTACCAATTTACATTCCCACCAGCAGTGGATGAGGGTTCTTATTTCTCCACAACCTCTCCAATACATGATATTACTTGTCTTATTGATAACAGCCATTCTAACAGGTGTGCGGTGGTATCTCATTGTGGTTTTGATTGGCATTTCCTTAATAGCTAGTGAAGTTGAATATTTTTTCATGTATCTGTTGGCTTTTTGTATGTTTCCTTGGGGGAAGTGTCTGTTCAGGTCCTCTGCCCTTTTTTAAATTGGGTTGTTTGTTTTTTGTTGTGGAGTTGTATGACTTCTTTATAGATTTTGGATATTAGCCCCTTATCAGAGGTGTTATTTGCAAATATCTTCTCCCATTCAGTTGTTTGCCTCTTTGTTTTGTTAAAGGTTTTTTTTTGCTGTGCAGAAACTTTTTAGTTTGATATAGTCCCACTCATCTATTTTTGCTTTTACTTCTCTTGCCTTTCAGGTCAAATTTATAAAATCCTCTCTGAAACTAACATACATTAATTTAGTACCTATACTTTTTTCTATGCAATTTATTGTTTCAGGTCATATATTAAAGTCTTTGATCCATTTTGAATTAATTTTGGTATATGGTGACACATAGTAGTCTAGTTTCCATCTTTTGCATGTGGCTTTCCAATTTTCCCAACACTGTTTATTGAAGAGGCTTTCTTTTCTCCGTTGTATGTTTTTGGCTCCTTTGTTGAAAATTATTTTATATATATATATATATATATATATATATATATATATATATCAGAGGTGTTATTTGCAATATATATGTATATATATATATACATATATGTGTGTGTGTATATATATATATGTACATATACATATATACATATATATACATATATACATATATACATATATATATATTTGTGGGTTCTCAATTCTATTCCATTGGTCTGTGTGTCTGTTTTTCTGCCAATACCATGCTATTTTGATGATTGTTGTGCTGTAGTGCAACCTGAACTCAGGGAGTGTGATACCGCCAGCATTAGTCTTTTTTTCTCAGAATTGCTTTGGCTATTCAGGGTCTTTTGTGATTACATACAAATTGATTTTTTTTTGTTCTATTTCTTTAGAAAATGCCATTGGGATTTTGATGGGGATTGCATTAAATCTGTATATTGCTTTGGATAATATGGCCATTTTAACTATGTTGATTCTTCCAATCCATGAATATGAAATATCTTTCCATTTCTTTATGTCTTCTTCAATTTCTTTTAATAGTGTGTAATTTTTAGAGTATAGGTACTTCACATCCTTAGTTAAGTTTATGCCTAGGTATTTTTGCTGTTGTTGCAATTGCAAAAGGAATTACTTTATTCGTTTCTTTTTTCTGAAATTTAATAGTATATAGTAGAAACACAATGGATTTTTGTACATTGACTTTGCATCTTTCAGCTTTACTGTATTTGTTTATTGTTTCTAATAGTTTCTTGGTAGAGTCTTTAGGGTTTTCTATATAAAAAATCATGTTGTCTGCAAAAAATGACAATTTGACTTCTTCATTACCAATTTGGATGCCTCTTATTTCTTTCTCTTCCCTGATTGCTCTGGCTAGGACTTCCAAAATTATGTTGAAAAACAGGTGATAGGGGACATCCCTGTCTTGTTCCTGATCGCAGAGGGAAAGCATTCGGTTTTTCACCATTAAGTATGATATTGGCTGAGGGTTTGACATACATGGCCCTTATTGTGTTGAGGTGTTTTTCTTCTACACCCATTTTATTAAGTGTTGTAATCAAATTGATTTTGTATCTTGTCAAATGTTTTTTATGCATCTATTGATATGATCATGTGATTTTTATCCTTTATTTTGTTTATGTGGTGTATCACATTGATCAATTTGCATACGTTGAACCATCCTTGTGACTCTGGAATGAATCCCACGTATTGTGATGTATAATCATTTTAATGTGTTGTTGTATTTGATTTGCTAGCATTTTATTTATGATTTTTGCATCTGCATTCATGAGAGATACTGGACTGTGCTTTTATTATTTTTTTGTTTTATTCTTATCAAGTTTTGGTATCAAGATAATGTTGGTCTCATAAAATGAGTATTGCCTCTTCTTCAATTTTTTGGAAGAGTTTGAGGAGGACAGGTGTTAAATTATTTTGAAGGTTTGGTAGAATTCATTTGGTGAATTCTTTGGTGAAGCCATCTGGTCCTGGACTGTAGCTTTTGGGGAGGTTTTGGATGAATGTTTCAATTTCCTTACTATTTATCAGAATTTAGGTTTTCCAGTTCTTTGTGATTCCAGGAAGGAATCCAGGAAGGTTATATATTTCTAGTAACTTGTCCATTTCTTCTAGGTTATTCAATTAGATGGCATATAGTCCTTCATAGTATTCTTGTATGATCCTTTGTATTTCTGTGGTATTCATCATAACTTCTCCTCTGTCATTTCTGATTTTGTTTGTGTCTTTTCTCTTTTTTTCCTTAGTGAGTCTAGCCAGGGATCTTACAATTTTATTAATCTTTTCAAAAAACCAGCTCTTTGTTGCCTTAATTTTTTCTACTGTCTTTTTGTTTTCTGTTTCATTTAATTCTGTAGAAGCAGCTGGAGAGCTACTTCAGGATAGAGGTAGCAGACATGATGAGCCAGAGGAAGTCTGGAGAAACATAGTTGGTTATTTGGGAATCCAGAAAGAGCAGCCGGGTAGGTCTAATGTTTACTACTACCCCACCCTTATTTATCTACTGTGGAGCAACAGAGAGCTCTCGTCTGAGACAAAAGCAACAAGTGTGGAACCCTTAGTCCAGAGAGCAGGTTTGTGCCCAGTGTTCACTGCAATTCTCTGAAGGAATAAAGAGCTCCCATACCTAGACTGCTCCACTCCATCTACTGTCCATGCCACCTCTCCCCCACAACCGCTAGAGTCGGGTTGGAGTTAGAAAAAGAAATGCACAGCATTCCCAGATGGAACAAGAGAGAATCTAAAATAAGTTTGTTTGTTTTTAAAATACATCAAATATTTGAGAGAAACTAATTCTAGGCCCCACAATGACAGAAGCAAAATCAAATGTGCCCTGGAGGGACATGTCTTTACCCTAAGCAACTGGTGGAGTCTTCAACTTGATGAAATCAGTAGTGGTCACTGACTAAGGTGTAGTTTTAGATTTAATGTAATAATATAGTCATGACAGCTGCTGTGAAGACATTTTAGGAGTACCTTACCAATTTACGTTTTTTTGCTTACGTTTTTTTCTAAGTATGTACAAGAGTGATACATAGTAAAATCTATGCTTAAATAAACCAAAAAAGGTATTTCAATAAACAGTTTTAAAAGTGTAAGTGAAAAAAATATTACGTCAGTTTCATTGGGCAGCATTTTTGTTCTTTCACAGTGATATATAAAATAAGATTCTATAATATACAATAGATGCAAAACTAAATCTATCAATATATTAAAAGTTTAATTTATTATGTCTAAGTTAGGTTTATCCAAAATTGGAAGACTGTTTCAATTTAAGAACTCAATTACTAATATAACTCACCATATTAGCAGATTAAAAGAAAAATAGCATTTGATCTACCTAAATGCAAAAAAGTACTTTTGATAAAATTCAACATCCAGTCATGATAAAACTTATTGCAAATTAAGAATAGAAGAGAATCTCTTCAATTTAATGAAGGGTATTTACGAACAAGCTACTGCAAACATTATGCAGAATTTAAGCCTTACAGAAAATAACTTGAATGGCTATTTTCTCAATTCTCCATTTTAGATACTTAGAAGAGAAATTAATTATCCTATACAATGGGTGCCCCAGGGCTTAATTCTCTCAAGGAACACAAGTTAAGAAGGAATCCCTCAGACAAATCCAAAAACCTTGTAAATAACTACGCCATATTTTTTCAAATATGTTAATGCCTTCCCCACCCCAGACCCCAAAAAAGACCAAAGAAAAGGCTGAGCAACTTTTTCAGATTTAGGAAGATTTATCAACTAAATCAATGTGATTCTGAACTGAAATCTCTCCTGGAGACAAAAAAATGTTATGAAAGACAATATTGGGACAATTGACAAAATTAAAATACAGACTGTGGAATAAAGTACTCTATCAATGTCAAATTTCCTAAATTTGATAGCTATACTGTTGTCATATAAACAGAATATCGTTTGTAGTAAATATGCACTGAAGAAATCAACTTTATTTTAAAAAATAAGTACAATATTGATGGTCAGCCTCCCTGATTATCTTAGAAATGCAAGTTAAAACAAGATACACTAATTATTACATTGTTTTGTGCACCTGAAAGTAATAAAAAATGTTTAATAAATAAAAATAAAAAAATAAAACAAGACACACTGTAACACTCAAAAAAAGACAAATATTAGGCAATCAGATATTGTTAAGGATGTGGAAAATAATAACACACATGTACTACTGGTGAAAGTTTAGACTAGTACAGAAATGCTAGAGAGCAAACTGAAAAAACTTAGCAACTCACACTCAGATCCATTTAAAAAATTCAAATATATCAATAATAATCCCAATCACTAGGATTAAATCCTCCAGTTAACAAAAATTGTCAGAGTTGATACAATGACAAAAAAAATCTATCCATATGCTGTTTAGAGAGACATGAAATATAAGGAAAGCAATGTTCGTAACTCATTTTTTTTAATATTGGGAAAAATTCAGAAAACAACTCAATGTCCATCAACAATTAAATAAAAATAAATTACGTAAATTAATATCTGTAATACTTTACAGCAATTAAGATGAATCAATTACAGCTACACACATTGATATGTAAGAATTTTAAAACATTTGAGGGTGAAAGCAAATCAAAAGAGTGCAAAATGTAATATTCCAATTTGTGCTTTCTAATCCCCTCACCTTCTCCCTCATCCCCACTCCCCTCCCATCTAGCAACCATCAGTTTTTTCTCTATATCTCTGAGACTATTTCTGTTTAGTTTGCGCATTTATTCTGTTCTTTAGATTCCACATAGAATAATATTGAATGTCAACTACAATTTAATATATATATATGGTCACAGGATGTGGAGTACAGCATAGGGAATAGAGTCAATGGAATTGTAACAGCTATACACTATGTCAGAGGGGTAGTAGATTGGGGTGGGGGTTATCACTTTGTGAGGGGTGTAAATGTCTACTACATTATTTTGTACACTTGAAACTAATAAAAAAAGTTATATTCCATTTATATAAAGTTCAAAAACAGGCAAAACTAAACAATATATTGTTTCTTATACATACATGTGTAATAAACCTCAAAAAAAAAAGTGAGGTAATGGTAAAGACAAAAATCCAAGATAATTGTTAGCTCTGGGGAGAAGGAGAGGGCACAATTATGGCCACATATAGGCCAATAAGAAAAATCTCAATACATTTGAAAAGAAGACAGACAGCATACAGACTAAATTCATTTATCACAATGCAATAAAATTAGAAATTATCATAATAATAGCCAAATGTATATGTCTATTTAAAAATTATAAAATCCCATTTTAATAACTCTTGGATTAAAGAAGAAATCAAAGGAGCAATTAGAACTATTCTGATATGAACAGTAACAGCACCATATATCAAAATGTGCAACCCTTAAAGATGTCTCTGTCTTGACATAACTACATCAAATTTTTTGAATGATTTATCCATTAAATTGATAGCCATCAGGTGACTGAAAATCTCAATACGTAGGAAATTTATCTTGGAATCAACATCATTCATTGCTTTTAAACATTATACTGCTGCCCTCTATATTTTCTTATTGTCTTCTGTAATTTTATTTCATTCTTAACAATTGGTGAAGGGTATAGGCGTGGTCATTGCACTGTTCATTAAAATATTCTGCAGATTTGAAATTTTGAAAAATAAAAAGTTAAAGAAAAAAAGACAATATTAAAGAAATTCATTAAATAAAATTTAAAAGTGTATGGCCCTGTGGATAGGAATTGAAATTCCACTTAATTATAGACTAAAATATAATTTTTTCAGAATTTTAAGAAAATTATATGTATATAAGCTTGGAATAAGGAAGACCTTAATTAAATAATACATGAATTGCAAAACCATAAAAGAAAATGTTGGTAAATACTGAAGACATGATTTCATCAATATGAAAATCTTCAGTAGGATGAAAAACAACCTAAAGTAATTTAAAAGACAGGTCACAAATATCAACCAAAAAAGGATACAATACTGGGAAAACTTAACAAGTAGTACACAAGCTGTATATGAGGAAAACTTTAAAATATCATCATGGAACATAACAAGAAGCATGAACAAACATGTTGGCATACCATGTTCTTAATATATGAACACTAAACTTCAAAAAGATGTTTAACACTCCCCAAAACAATCTTTAAATAAATTGCAATCCGATTTAAAAAAACAACAATTGATAGTTTTTTAACTAAATAAACTCCAATTCATTGGGAAAATAAGGAAGCAAGAATTGGTAGGATTTTTTTTTTTTTTTTTTTTTGCAAAAGCAAGAAGACTGGGCCTACAAAATACTTACTATAAAAATAACAATGCGATTGCATTTGCTTATGGATAGACAAGCAGCTCAATAGAACAGAAAAGGATGTCCAGAAATAGACCAAAAAGCATAAATAAATTAGTATGTGATTAAAGTGGCATTTAATTATGAATTATTTAAAATGAGTGAGTCACCTGAGTACCTATGGGGGGAAGCAGTTGGGGAGCAAAGTAAATTTTAATTTATTCCTCACATCTTACTCCAAAACAGATTCCAGATAAATCAAAGATTTAAATGTAAAAAATGAAGCCATGAAGAACTGTAAGAAACCATAGAAATGTTTTTCATAATTGCAGAGTAAAAGGGGCCTTTTATGTTTTACAAAACCCAGAAGCTGTCAAAAAAAATTAATGATTTTGACTATGTGAAAATTTTAAAATTTATTCATGGGGGAAAAAAGCAAAAGTAAAGTTAAATATGAAATGACAAACTGGAAAAAATTATTTGTAACTTATATCCTTGGAAAGAGATAAATTCCAAAAAATATATTTAGGCTCTATAAATCAGTAAGAAAAGGAACAAAAAACAAAATATAAAAGCCAAGCAAAAGATATCATCAATTCATTGAAAAATAAGTACAAAAGGCTCTTAATACATGAAAAAATGTTCACCCTCTCATTATAAGAGAAATGCAAATTAAAACTATGTTAAGATACAATATTTCACCTATTTGTTTGGCAATGCTATAAAAAATTAACTTCTTATTGAAAATACTATGGGGACAAGGCACTTTAGACATCACTGTCAAAATTACTAATGTACGTATTTGTTTTTAGGAATATATCCCAGAGATATAATACTCCTAAGTGTATAAAATGACATCTAAACAAGGTTGTTTATTGTATCTTTTTTTGTAATGCAAATTACATATTGAAGACAACCCAAACATTTGCAATTCTGGCAGAGAAGGACTGTTCACTGAGTGAATAGTCAAACTATCACGTTTCCCCCAAAATGAGACCAGTCTTACATTAATTTTTGCTCCAAAAGATGCTTTAGGGCGTATTTTCAGGGGATGTCTTATTTTTTCATGTACAACAATCTTCATTTATTCAAAAACAGTCATGTCATCTTCTTCTGGAACATTGTCATAACATACTAAATGCGTCCGTCTGGCTGACAATCTTAACTGGGGCTTATTTTCGGGGTAGGTGTTATTTTCGGGGAAACATGGTAGGTGAGTGTGCTATATAGTAGGAGACTAGAAAAGAAGCTTTTTTTCAAAAGGATCAGAGTGATAAACAGATTCAAATACTGATAAGCGGTCAAGTAAGATGAGAATAGAACATAGACAATAGATGTTCGGAAGATACATATCATTGGTCATCTTTAAAAACTAGTGGTGGTTAGGACAAAATGGAATGGTGAGATCAAAAATCTCTGTTGGAATAGGTTAAGAAGAGAACGGGAGATGAGGAAGTAGAGGCAATAATATGTAGGTGGTATCTGGAAAGTCTGGGTATTTTTAAAGGTGGATGATGGTACAGAAATGGAATAATGCTATAGAGAAATAATAATTTACACCTCCTTCATAGCTACTTGGAAGAAAGAAAACAAGTAAAAAGAAGGAAAGAGGGAGACAGAAGAGTTTATAATTGTATCCCATTTAGATTAAAATCATTAATAGCCCCTCAAAGAAAGTTGATTCATGTTAAGATCCTTTAACTATTATTGAACTTAGATCCGTTGGACTTTTTTTTCTGATGGTCTTTTATAAACAAAGCTTGTTAGTAATGAGTGTTAGAACTGTGTATATTTCTGATTAGTAAGAACAGAAATTCTTGCTACATAAACTTCATTGTCATTCAGCTGACCTGTAGCCATTCCTCAGGTCTCCCACGGGATGTAGTTCCTGTTCTTCTGTCACTATGTCAGCGTGGCCTCTCTGACATTGCTATTTTTTATCAGCAGTAAATGTAAATGGTGCTTTTTTTTTAAGGTTTAGATTTGGCCTGATTTGGCCTGACTTTGTAACTTCCTTTTTTTCATTGTTGCTGTTGTTGTTTTACTATTTGCTGCACTGATTATGTAGATATTCAGTTACCATCTAACTAGTCATGTATTTAACTACTCCATGCTGAGAATAAGGAAATCACAGCTTCCATGCTGTTGACATGCCTGCACTTCAGAAATGTATTATGGTTTGTTCAAACATGTCATTTAATAAGAGGTATGGCTTAAGTAATGCTGATGATAGTAGCAGCAAAGTCTTATAACTATGCAACAGTTTGAACATTACTCTTTTTTCTGTAGACTGCCCTATTTGCCTGAATGTTAGTGCCACTACAATAATATTCCACATCAATTTTTTTGAAGATGGAGAAGCTCATATAAATTTTAAAAGATAATACTATTTACTCATTCTTACGGATTTATTCAGAGGTTACTTATGAAGTATCTACTCCACATAAGGGCTATAATAGTTACTGCCCTCAGAAGCCTCATAACCTAATGGAGTAGATAGGCAATGAAACAATTACTATCAAGTGAGATACACACTTTTAGTGAAGTTCTGGATGCAACAGGAGCACATCACAGAGTCATCAGAGAGGCTGCTGCAGGGAGTCTTTTGTGTGTTAATATTGACATCTCACATGATGTCATCATTAGTGGAGTTATGAGCAAAGTCCTCCTGAAAGCCATATGCAGAGGAACTAAACTGGGTAAATCCTTAAGAGTTTATCATTTTATTCTTTTTAAACTTTTATTTATTTTAAAAATGTGTTTCCAGCACCCATCAGCTCCAAGTCAAATAGTTGTTTCAATCTAGTTGTGGAGGGCGCAGCTCACAGTGGCCCATGGGAGGATCGAACCCGCAACCTTGTTGTTAAGAGCACCGCACTCTAACCAACTGAGCTGACCAGCTGCCCCAAGAGTTTATCATTTTATTGCCATTTGGGTCTGAATGCATTTAACCCAAACTGTCCCTATGTAGATGCAGAGAAATGACAGGTCACTCATCTAGTTTATGTATTCTTTACACCTGAGTATAAATACATTTATCGGATCCTGTCCAGAAAGCACATTGTGAGGAGAAGGAAAAGAAAGCAACTTCAGGCCTAGGAACCCTGAGGAGATACCGGCAAGTAGGAGGAGAGGAAACAAAAGGCAAAGACAGAAAATACCCTAGACAAACACTGCTTATTCATAACTGGGCCTGAAACAGATTATGGTTGTATCGCTAGATTCACCAATACTCATATATAGTGGAATACCACTTGTGCTAGTATGAGCTCTGAAAAAATCCCTCACTACTGCGTTTCCAATTCAATCTGGGTTCTTGGCACTGCTTGGTTGAGATCTACTTCCTTTGCTTCACTCTTACTCTAGATGGCAGCAGTAGAACATTTAGAGGAGAAATATCTATTTTTCAATAAAATTTCTTCTTCTGTGTCTATTAGGTAAAAAATGTCTCAAGGTATTATTTGAAATAAAATATGCCCTTTAAATTTTTTCTTTCAGTATAGAAATACATCAACAATATTTCGAGAATTAAAAACCAAGAACAATTGTCTTCACAATTGTTCAACTTGTCAGGCCACTGTTGCTAAGATATTTGTAGAGAAACTTTCTTATAATAAAAATACCTCTGTGGAGACTCACTGCTTATATTAACAAATTTACATATGGAAGCTGAGATGTCAAATTTTAATATCAAATATACTTTTAAAATTGATTGAACGTCATCCAATAAAGAGCCAGATAATCTCTAGCTGAATACATTAAAGGAATAAAATTTTACTAGGTCTTTAATAAATTTATGTTTTTAAAATTGTTTAAGATAAACATATACACATGAAAGTGGTTTACATATATGTTAAAATTATAAATAGTTTATAAATATTTAAAAAGAAATAATTTTATTATAAAATGAAATTTTCCACCATCACTCTGTAAGCTCAGATTTATCATCCCAAAACACAGTTTGTAGGTGAGATTGCAAAAACATTGGAAACATGATAAAATTAAAGAGACCTGAAGAGAAGCCAGGAGATTAAAAGCAGGATGAAGTAGCAATAATATTCAAAAAGGGGCTTCCAGAAAACATAGTCTACTTAGATTAACATATGCGTATTCTCACACAATTTTAGGCTGGATTGAATGGAGGAGTTTCAAGGAGTTGGAAAATACAATTGTCCAGGTTTTTTGTCTCATGGCTCTAAAGGATGCAATATATATAATATACAGAGGGTGCCAAAAAAATGTATACATATTTTTAGAAAGGAAATAACTGTATTAATTGTAATATTCAATATATACCAATAACAAACGATGAATACTCGTCACATTTGACTTCTGCAATTATAAGAGGTGCTCAAAGTGGTTACCATCAGCATCCAGACACTTCTGATTACGGCGAACTACTGCTTGAGCATAGATAACATCTCTTAAAATGTGTATACATTTTTTGGGCACCTCCGGTACATATATTTATATATATATGTTTATGTATTGATTAAGTTATTTTTCCTGCAGAAGATTTAAAATATCTTGGGGAAGGGTCATTTTTTTTCTAATTCACACAAAGTGGCATTTGGATCAACAGTGAAGCTGTTATTATGAGTCAGAGGCTTCCTTAATTAAAGCCCTAGAAAACTAACACTTTTTTTTTGTATTAGAAATATTGGCTTGATAAATCAGAATTAATTAATCAGAATCTTTATATTACCATTGCTCAATCATTTTTTTTTAACTCCATCAATAGAGAGGCCACATAAAATCGTGTTGAGGATCAGGCTTTGAATGGAGGTTTTAGTTGGATTTGTAGCTCTGCCATTTACTCATAGGTCCTACTGATGTTTGGGTGGGTTGGAAAGTAGTCTGGCACCATGTAATTGGAAACTTTATATATTTTTGTTTTCCTTTTGAGCTAATCATTGCATTCAAAGAAATCTAATATGAGGGGTGAAATTAAGAAGGTGGATAAAGCTGTATTCATCATTGTGTGATTTACAGTAGTGAAAAATCTGTAAAGGGTGTATAACAGAAGAATGGTTAAGTAAATTTTAAGCTATATTAAGATTTAGTAATCAAAGATTTATCAACAGTTTTCTAACATGCATGTATTCTGCTAGATACTGAAGATTTCAGCAGTAAGCATGATAGATATGGTAGCTGACTTTCCTATAATAACAATTTAACGTCAAACTTTAAAAAAGCAAGAAAACCCTTACAATACTATAATATTCTACAATGCTATAAAGCCTTTATACTATGCACTGTATAATTTATTTATATATATATGGAGGAAAACAGAAGAAAATACATCAAAATGTTAATAATTGTTATCTACAAGTGATGGTAACACAGTGATTTTCTCAACAATTTTCTGCATTTTCTACAATGAGTATGTTACTGCTAAAATATTTTTTTAATTATGCAAAATGGCATTGTACCAAACATGTGCTACGATGAAAAGAGAATGATATCTAATAATGTACCCAAAGTCAGGATCACTTCGAGGTAAGAAAAATCCTTAAATATATAAAGACAAATTACACTGTCTATTTTTGTGTTTTGATTTCCATCAGTGTTCTTTGCAAAGCCTGCTTCCTCCTCAGAGTTGGGAAGGTCTGTTTTCAGGCAGAGAAGGAATGCTGCCAGCACATTCCACCCGGGTGACACAAGGGGGTGCACGGGCCCTGCTTCCAAATGCTTCCCTTTGTCTTATAGACAAAAAACCCCAAGAAACTGACATTTCATTTGATTTGGTTCAAATGTTTTAATAGGCTTACATAATACAGTCTACAATGTGTTTCTAAGCTGAGAGACCTTTGTGGGGGTTATTGTCTGTACAAACCACCTCTACGTCCTCACATTTATTTCATAAGAAAAAATATTACAGGAAAAGGAGAGGCCTGTTAAAACACAATTAGGAAAACTGGAGACAGCCTAAATGGCCTAGAATAAGAGGTTGTTAAACAAATTATGGCACATCATAAACAAATTAGAAAATAACCATTAAAAATATTATTGACATGGAAAGACATTAAAAAGCAATTTTTAAAAAGCAATTTAAACAAAAAACATGTATAACATGGCCTGATTTTTAATTTAAATGTATTGTATGCATAAATAGAAAAATCTTGAAAGATACACCCCAAAAATATTAGTAGTCATCCTTAACAGGTGAGTGACAGGAGATTTTTTTTATTCCCTTCTTCCTGTGTATGTACTTTTTATCTATAACAAATAAAGATTTGTTTTTAAAACAACTAGAGTAAATGAGTACTTCCAAATAAAAATAAATTCCAGGTTTTATGACCTTTGTTAATTAAATATACGTAAATCACTATAAATTACCCAGAGATATGGTGACAATACTGCCGTATTTGCTGAAGAAAGTTCCACTTTATGACTGTTATTCTGGTATCACTATTAATAGTGCCCCTTTCACTTTAAAAAGTTTAAATAAGTCACTCTACAGGTATATTTTACACTTTTTTCCAGGAAGTTAGCAAGCCTTGCAACTTTTCCCCTATGTCAGCAGCATGTGTCTAATCCAAAGGCTCCTAATCCTTTTCTCTACCAATGTGCTGAGATGGAAGGCTGGCCCAGAAATCCTGAGACTCAGTGGGGCCAGGGTATACTCCAAGACCCATCTGGATCACAGTCAAAACAGAAAATCTTTTTGAGACCCAGCTTGACCCCTTGGCTGAGGTGCCCTTAAGACTGACTTATGTATGCATCAAGCACCGGGAACCCTCCAGGGGAGAGTGACATGACACCCTACCATCACAACACCTCCCGACAAGTTTTTTGGGACAGAATGCCAGTGTTACTAGGATAGACAGTATTTTTCCAAAGCACTGCTATATGTGTAAAACCAACAACCCTACTGTCTTGCTGATAATTCCACAGATTTAGAAGTAACACCACCACCAAAATATCAAATAAAACTGGAAAACGTTCTAAATTAATCTAGAGGTATCTTCTGGGACTTAGAGCATAGATCCCAGCCAAACCCTACCTAGGAACAGATCCCAAAGGGAAAGCACAGTTAACTTCCTTTCTCTTTCCCTTTCTTTTTCCTTCTCTTCCATTTCCTCTTTCACTCTATGGGATCGCATATCTCTGCTTCTTTGTGCACAGAGTGTCATTCATTCTTCTCACTCTGCAGAAGTGCTTATTCTGCTACTTCATACACACCACAGACAGCCATCCTGAGTGTCCCTGCATATCCTCTCAGGTCTAGCAGCAATTAATTCGTGTTAGCGCCTCTGAGTTCAAATTCCAAATTCCCAAGAGACAGATTCTGATTTATATAAACGAATAGATTGGTTTATCCTGAGTCAGGTGTCCACTCTGGCTCAATCAATTATGAGTGGAATCACAGTACTAACACTGGCTCACTCATGTGGATTAGGGAAGAGGAACGTAGTCTGGGTAGACACCCCCATGAGAAGCTGCTAGCTTTCCCTCCTTCAAGGAACTTGGCAAGTTTCTCCTTTTCAATGATATTCTCTGACTAAACAGGCAGAAAAGAAAGAGCTCTTAGTGATTCATATCCACACACCACAGGTATTGTGATGAAACTTCCAATGACACCCTCAGCCATAGTTTCCACTATGGCTGCTTCATATTTTCTTAATCCTATTGCCAACTTCCAAGGGGACTAGGAACATAGCCCTTACCCACTTTCTCCCACACCTTAAATCCTATGATGAAGAATCATGAGGAAGTCATGGGTCACCCATTTGGAGAGCACAATCTTTATTATTTTGCCTTTTCATCCATTCATTCAACTAACAAACATTTATTGCATTGCTACCATATGTTAGGGCCTGTGCTCAGTGCTGTGGGAAGAGATAAGACACAGTCCTTATTCACAAGCATTCACAATGTACTGGAAGAGTCAAAGAGATAAAAGAATAATTATGTTACAATGTGATATGACCTACAACAGAAGTATATACAAAGTGCGCTGAGTGCAGAGAGAAAGGGTCTAAATCATCCTTGGGGAAATGAAGGAACGTGTCAAAAAGATTATATTCCATCTGGGTGCTGACAGAAGAAATACTTATCCTGATGTAGATAAAGAGGAAAATTCCAAGCTAAAATAACAACAATAATAAATAGCGGCCACATACTTAGCATGTACTGCATATACTCTTAGTTACTCTACCACATGCCATACCTGGATTATCTTGTTAAACCTTGCAACCCAGCTGGTCTCCCTGTCACTCCACAATGCATCTATATCTCAGGATCAGTCACTTAGAACACAAGATCCCCATGAGGACAGAACTGAGCAAGTAAGAACTTTAATAAATGCCAATTGATAAACTGACAATATTCCTTGCTAGCATGTGTGTGAGGAAACAAGCATTCTTACACAAACACTCTTATACACTGCTGATAAAAGTACAACTTCCTGAAGGACGGTTTGTCAAAATTCATCAAAACTCACTCTTAGAAATTAACCTTAAGGAAATAATTGACAATTTAGGTACAGTTAAAACTACAAGGGTGTTAATCACCATATTGTTCATAATAACAATCTATAATGTCGAACAATGTTGCCATAAAAATGATGTTGTAGAAGTATATTTATTGAATGGAAAGCTGTCCAGGACAAGTTTTCAAAAGTCAATATATAAGCAAAATATTGTTAAAAATCTCAATCATTTTATTTTATGTATGTATACAAACATATTTAGTATTTATATGGGTATGTAAGTAAAAATACACATACATTTTAAATGTGCATATATATGTCTATAGATGTATATGTTTTATTTAGGTATATATTTTATTTATATGTACACATATATATACTTATATGAAACACTAGAAAGATATACACTAAAATGTAACAGCAATTTCTCTGGCCAAGAATTTGAGGGTTGGATAATATTCCTTTTGGTTTATCTTTCTTTTTAAATTGTTCTACAATGAGCTCATATTATTTGTGTAAGCAAAACAAAAATGAAAGCTTAAAATGCCATTTATTTATAATTAGTTATTTAATCACTTGTTTAAATTTACCAAGCCAAGAACAAGATCTCAAGGTGTGACCTACATTGAGCATAAAATTACTTTGTATTTATATAGCAGTGGTATTTCTGAAAGTTGTAAAAGTTTGCATCTTTGAACAATATTTTCATAGACATTATTTACATATCCAAATTGTCTCCTATTTCTATGAAGCCGAACAATCTAAAATAGGGAATTTCCTAGTCTGCCACTTATCAATAATTTGAGCTTTGGTAAATCACCTAACCTCTCTGAGCCGCAGACTGATTATCTATAGAAAAGAAATTAATCACCTCTCTTACTAGTTCTTATAAGGATTGAATGCACGTATCTGTGCATACTTTATAGTACTATGATTCAGTGGAAATTTAACAAAGATCAGACGTTAGGTCTTTAAGTTCTTTTGGAATGCTTCCGATTTTTAGAATGTCCAACATCCTTGTAGATCACAAAGTTCTGTGCAATGTGCTCTTTGTAATTCAATCATATGCAATCCATGAGGTACTGCCAACCCAGGAAAGCCATGTTGTTCTCTTTAACAGGTTTGGCCACTGCTCTTACAGCTTTGGAGATCTACCATAAAGCAGGAATTTACCTTGCTAGGTGAAACTTTTGTGAAACTGATTCAAGCTTCTCAATATACTTTATACAGCAACATACTAAATCTGACAAAATAGCCAATAATAACGTTCACGATAATTTTAACTCCCTGGTCTTTTTGTAATCATTTGCCAAAGAGTCCAAAACTAAAAAGTCACTCTTCTCCCTAGTATGGTCAAAAAGTCGGTTATTTCAGTCATTGGAACTCCTTTTCATTCTAGCTTCTTATGACCTCCCTAATCTGAGATATCCATTTTAAATTTGCTGACCGTGCGATTTGATTTAACCCCCATTTCATCTGTTGAGTTCTCTGTCTCTATGGCTTCATTAGACACCTGTTTCCTGTACATTATTGGAAACCATAATGTAATATGACATTAGAGTCTTTACTTATAGAGAACTATTTTCCTTACTATAAAATGATTTTCACAATCAGAGTTCCTCCTTCAGGTCAGCTTTTGACAAATACCCATTAAATCGTATTGGCAATGCTGGCAAGCATGTTCCCTTGGAAGTCCTAATTTTGCAATCTTGAAGTCTTTTGGCATCTCTGAATTTGAAAGATGATCTGGATGGTGAGCTTACAATAGTGTACACGTATTCTAAAATTCTTTGGGTCTATGACACCATTATGAATGTACTAGGACACATCTGAAGGGCGTTTCCCTTCCTATCCTGGCAGTCATCCACCAGCCCAGCCAAATGTTTTGATCTAGTATTTTCTACCTTTACATATACCAGCGTCGATAATGGAAAAGTAACTGCAAAGGGAAGCTGAACTGAAATTGTTCTTTGTCTATTAAAATCTACTTCAGTCATAGCATCCAATGCCTTTTGTTATAATTGCTTACTTACTTGTAATTTGTTGTATTTGCTTTCCTATTAGACCTTAAGTTCTGGTGTTGTTTACCCATTATCTAACATAATGATTGTTACAAACTAGGTGCTGCATAATAATTTATTAAATGAATGAATTCTCTCTCCCAATCCTTGTTCCCATTTTCATCAGCAAAATTAACCAGTGAAGAAGTTTCCTATACGAGTCAATCTCAGAAAATACAGTCCACCAGTGCTAAGCGAAGATTGGTCTCTAGACTGTGAATCCATTCCCACTGTCACCCACACTAAAGACGTTTCTACAAAGACATATTGGTGATACTCGAAAATATTAAAATAAGTTATGCTGAACCAATGGAAAGAATCTGTCACATTTTTGGTTATTTTTATATCAAACATCTGCTGCCACTTTTTGTTATCAATAATCTTGCTTCTGGCAATGACTTTCTCCTTGTGATAATAGCAAAGACTTATGGAACACATACAGATGATGAAACCATCTTGCACACTTTACATAAATGCATTGTCACTTTAAACTTGACAATATTGTAAGGTAGAGATCATTGTTAAGCCCATTGTATAAATTAGAAAGTTAAGCAATAAAGTTAAATAAATTGTTCAGGTTTCCAAAACATGTAACTAATAGAGCCAGAATTCAAATCTGTTTCTATTTGAAACCAGAATCCAAGCTCTTATCTGCTAAACTCTATCACTACTGGTTAAAATTCAGTATTACCAGGCTTATTTTAGTTTAGTTCCATTATGTTCAGAGAACATATCTTGTATGATTTCATTAATTATAATTTATTGAGTTTTGTTTATGACCCAAGATATTGTCTATCTTAGGCAATGTTCTTGGTGCACTTGAAGAAAAGGTTTATTTCTGCTGTTGTTGGGTGGAGTTCTCTATGAATATTAAATAAATCCAATTGGTTGAAGACATTTTTTAGTTCTACATCATTGCTAATTTGCTCTTTACTTGGCCTACTATTTACCGATGGAGGAGTGTTAAAGTCTCCAACTATAATTTTTGTTTGTCCAGTTCTATAACGTTTTGCGTAATGTATTTTGGAGCCCTGTTTTTAAGTGTATACACATTTAGCATTGTTATGTCTTCTTAGTAAATTAACCCTTTTATCTTTTATCATTATGTTATGTCTCTCTTTATCCCTGGTAATTTTCCTCATTCTGAAGTCTACTTTGATATTAATCTAGCTACTTAGCTCTCTTTTGAATAGTGTCTGTATTTTATGTCTTTTTACTTCCCTTTGGTTTTACTCGACTATATTGCTATATTTAAAGTGAGTTTCTTGTAGTCAGTAAATAGTGTTTTTTTAATCCATTCTAACAATTTCTACCTTTTAATTAGTGTAGTCAGATAATTTACATTTATTATAATTATAGATTTTTTTAAAATTTAGTTCCACCGTTTTAGTTGTGTTCTGTTTGTTCTATCTATATTTTGCTCCTGTTTCTACTTTCCCACATTCTTTTAGGTTATTTGAATTTTTCCTGCTCCATTTTAATGTAACTTAAGTGTTTAAATTATATCTCTTCACATAATTTCTTAGTGGTTTCTCTAGGGATTATAATACACATATTTAAATTCATGCAATCTACTTAGATTTAATATTTTACCACTTCAATTGGACTGTAGAAACCTGATCACCATATAGGTCCTTTTACTCCTTCCACTTTATGTTGCAGTTGACATATGTATTACCGTGATTCCCCGAAAATAAGACCTAGCTGGACCATCAGCTCTAATGCGTCATTTGGAGCAAAAATTAATATAAGATCTGTTATTATATTATTCTATTCTATTCTATTCTATTCTATTCTATTCTATTCTATTCTATTATACCGGTTCTTATATTACATTATATAAGACCCAGTCATATTATATTATATTATATTATATTATATTATATTATATTATATTAATCTGGTCTTATATTAAAATAAGACAGGGTCTTATATTAATTTTTGCTCCAAAAGAAGCATTATAGCTGATGGTCTGGCTAGGTCTTATTTTCGGGGAAACACATACACATTGAAACACATACACATCTACATATACATCTACATACACATTGAAAACCCCACTAGGCAATGCTGTAACTTTTGCTTTCAACTGCCATATATATTTTAAAGAACTTAAGGAGAATAATCTATTATATTTATCCAAGTTTTAGGTTCCCCTCTGGTGTTATTTCTCTTCCATCTGAAGAATTTTCTCCATTGTTTCTCTTAAAGCAGTTTGCTGGTGATGAATTCTCTTAGTTTTCCTTCATCTGAGAATGTCTTTATTTCACTTTCATCACTAAAGGGGACTTTCACTGGGTGTAGAATTCTGGATTTTTTTCTTTTAGCCCTTTAAAAACGGTATTGCAACTTCCTTCTGGCCATTTTTTCACCCACTCCAACATCCCTCCCATCTGGCAACCATCAAAATATTCTCTGTATCTGAGTTTGTATCTGCTTTGTTTGTTTGTTCATTTTGTTCTTTAGATTCCACATATAAGCAAAAATCACATTGCATCTGTCTTTCTGTCTGACATACTCCATTCAGCACAACACCCTCTAGGCCCATCCATGCTGCCGCAGATGGTAAGAACCCATTCCCTTCCATGGCCAAGCAATATTCCATTGCATATATGTGCCACCTCCTCTTTATCCATTTATCTATGGACGCACACCCAGGCTGCCTTCACATCTTGACCATTATAAACAACGCTGCAATGAACATATCGATGCACACATCCCCTCAAAGCAACATTTGGTTTTCTTCAGATAAATACCCAGAAGTGGGATTCCTGGGTCCTTCTTTGTCTCTTGTTATAGCCCTTGTTTTAAAGTCTCATTTATTTTGATAAGTATTGCTACCCCAGCTTTTGTTTGTTTGTTTGTTTGTTTCCATTTTCATGAGATACATTTTTCCTATCCCTTTACTTTCAATCTGTGTCTGTCTTTCAATCTGAAGGGAGTCTCTTGTGGGCAGCATATGTAAGGTTCTTTTCTTATCCATTCAGCCACCCTACCTTTTGATTGGAGCATTTAATCATTCACTTTGGAAGTAATTATTGATAGATATATAGTTACTGCCATTTTATTTATTTGTTTGTTTGTTTGTTTGTTTTCATGTTAAAGAAGTTCCTCTAAGACTCCTTGTAATTCTGGTTTGTTGGTGATGAGCTCCTTTAGCTTTTCTTGTCTGGAAAGCTCTTTACCTGTCCTTTGAGTCTAAATGGCAGCTTTGCTGGGTAGAGTAATCTTGGTTGCAAATTCTTGCCTTACATTACTGAATATTTCCTGCCACTCCCATCTGGCCTGCAAAGTTTCTGTTGAGAAATCAGCTGACAATCTTATAGGAACTCCATTGTAGGTAACTAACTGCTTTTCTCTCACTGTTTAAGATTCTCTCTTTGTCTTTAACCTTTGTCATTTTAATTATGATGTGTCTTAGCATGGGCCTCTTTGGGTGTATCTTGTTTGGGACTTTCTGTGCCTCCTGGGCTTGTGTGTCTATTTCCTTCACCAGGTTAGGGAAGTTTTCCATCATTATTTCTTCAAATAGGTTTTCATTTCCTTGCTCTCCCTCTTCTCCTTCTGGTACCTTTATGATACAAATGTTGATATGCTTGCTGTTATCCCAGAGGTCTCTTAAACTCTTTTCATGTTTTTGGATTCTTTTGTCTTTTAGCTGTTCTGATTGGGTGTTTTCTGCTACCTTATCCTCTAAATCGCTGATTCAATCCTCTGTTTCATCTAATCTACTATTGATTCCCACTAATGCATTCTTCATTTCAGTCATTGTATTTTTTATTTCTGACTGGTTCTTTTAGTGTTTTCTATCTCTGTTTTTATGTTTCCTATCTGTTTGTTGAAGTTCTCAAAGCTAATCGAACATCCTTATAACCAGTGTTTTGAACTCTGCATCTGGTAGATTGCTTGTCTCCATTTTTTTTTTTTAGTTCTTTTTCTGGAGTTTTGTTCTGTTCTTTTATTTGGGACATTTTTCTTTGTCTCCCCATTTTGGCTGCCTCCCTGTGTTTGCTTCTATGTATTAAGTAGATCTGCTATACCTCCCAGTCTTAGTAGAGTGGCCTTATGTAGTAGGTGTGTTGAGGGGCTCAGTGGTGCAGTCTCCCTGAACCCCAGAGCTGGTGCTCCAGGTGTGTCCCCTGTGTGGGTTGTGTGTGTCCCCTGTTGTAGTTGAGCCTTGGTTTCTGTTTGCATGTGAATGGGAGGGATTCACTCTTGGGCTGATTGGTTGTGAGGACTGGCTGTGACTACTGTGACTATAGTAGAGGAGCTGTTGTGCAGGGACTGACCCTATAGAGCCGGATTTGCTTTAACGGGGCTCTGGTGCCTGCCCAGTCTGCCATTTGGTTTGTCATCCTCAAAGGCAACTGGGTGATGCTCCTGCTCTTTCCAAAGCTGGCTCCAGGCATGCCGGTTCCCAGGGCCTTGCTGTAGGCCAAGTTCAGTCACAGACTGTGCCTTGCCCATCACCACCTGACACAAGTTGCAAAACAATTCACAGATGGCTGCCACCCATGCTGGGCTTGGAGGGGCCTCAAGAGGTCTGCCATGAACTGAGGTTGGCTGTGGCTAGTGCCGGGCTTAGGGCTGCTCAGCAAGAGGTATGGGACACGCAGAAGCCAGATGCTGCTTATCTGGGTTTTCTGAGTCTTTCAGAGATTTTAGGAAAGTCTGCAGCATGAACCAAGGCAGCCTGTTTTTACAGAAAAGCATACATTGGAAGCGGCTTGGGTGTGCCCAAAAGCTGGATGAAGCAGGATTTCCAAGCATTACCTGGAGCAGGGTGAAAGAAGGGTTAGCCAGGTTGATGGGACAGGTATGGTGGTCACCTGCGTTTGCATGCCAGGAGGTGGGAGGGCTCAACAAAGAAACAGTGGCTTCCGCCAGCTCCTCTATCAGGGAGAAAGCTGCCCTTCCAGCCCTCACCCTGAAGCTAGACAACTCAGTTCCTCCTTGTATGTCCCTGGTGCCTTTCAAGCTGCTGCCCCAGTGCTGGAGCTCAGAGCAAGTGAGTCCATCAGTGGGTAAGTCCATGTGCGGGTGCTTTAAGAGGAGCACCTGGAACTGCAGCTACCCATGTCTTACTCAGCCACAATCTCTACTGGTTTTCAGTCAGAAATTATGGGGACTTCCCTTCATGGGCTGGGAAGCCTGGTGGGGGGCTGAGACGCCTTGCTCCTCGAAGGGGTGGGAACTCTGCAACCAAAATATCCCTCCCAATTTTTAATGGTCACATGCTGCTGTGATACCAGCCTATTCCATGTTTCCTACCAGTCTCAGGGTGCCTTCTTCTGTATGTCCTTAGTTGTAGGGCTTCATTTCATCTAGACTTGAGGTGATTTCAATGATAGTTGCTCTGTAGTTTAGCTGTAATTTTGATGTGATCATAAGATGAGGTAAGCACAGCATTTATCTACTGTGCCATCTTGACCTCCCCCTTCACTTTTGGAGCACTGTTATAATAGCTACTTAAAGTCTTTGATAATTCCAACATATATGCCATCTTGGCATCTGTTGATTGCCTTCTTCCTTATAAGTTGAGAGTTTCCTGGTTCTTTGTGTGCCTAGTAATTTTGTGTTTTTTAATATTATGTATAAGACTTTGGGTCTTTAATTCCTAAGGAGAATGTTGATATTTTTGTTGTAGTAGGCAGTCAACCTATTCAGGTTGCAAATTCCAATCTGTTTTCTATGAATTGTGGTTCCATTGTCAATTCCATTTTCAAAGCTTTTGCCATACTAGTCTAATTTGTCCCACAAATGCACTACTCAGTGACTAGTCTGGGACCTGGGCAGTGACCTACTCCATAGTTCAGTTCTTAAAGCCTTTGATACTCTGTGTAAGATCAGATCAATTCATCATAGCCCAGAGAAGAGCCCAGGAGTTCATACACCATTTTATGGTATTACTCTCTTGAGCTCCCTTCTCTCCACAATCTATGTGACATTTTCCAGCTCACTGAAGTCCTTCCTTCTAGTCCTTTGTTGAGAAAGCTAGGGCTTTAGTTTTCTCAACCTTCCATGCACTTCTCATGACTAAGCAGCAGAGACCAAGCAGCAGTACGACAGAGAAAGAAAAAATTCCATGGAGATTTGCTCTCATGGTCTTGGACCACATTTCCCCTGGTCAGAGGGGATTCCTGTATCCCAATGTTTTAGGCACCTGTCTATCCACCACTATCTAATGTAAAACTAAATTGGTTATGAACAAGGGCTTCTTCAAGAATTAATGAGTTCTAATAATAAGGAATTTATGCCATATCTTAAGTTGTAAAATAGTCTTATTTATGTTTTAGGACTGATTGCAGTTGTGTTATAGATAATCTAAATCTCCAGTGTTTTCTATACCAATAGGAATTACTTTTATAATCATAAACAATAAATATTACTTAAAAATAAAATAGCTGTACAGATTGTTAAGAGGCTACTCCTAAATCTGTGATGCTAGTTTAATGTAGCTGCTAAAGTCACCGGCACATACTGCCACTGTTCCCACATAGACACCTGACCGTCCTAGGCTTGGTGCAACACATGGCTGAGATCCAGTCAAAGTAAGCGACTCAAAGGAACCTTCTAACTTTGGGAAATTTTACGTCCTCTTTCTACCTACATTATTATGGCTGTTCACAGTGAAAAGTAAAAGGTTATGACTTTAGCTTTCAAAAAATCAACTTGGACAAATCAAGATAAATAACATCTTGAATTCATTTTCATGATGGAGTCCCTAGTCAATTCATCCAGACTGATGTCCTTGAGGGGAGTCTGGCATGAGCACAAAAATATTACCATAAAATTCATGTTTGACTGCTTTTATTTTCCTGTTCATGGTTGAAGTTCAATGGATCAGAGATAGGTAAACAGTTAATGGTTTGATCTTATGGAAACTGGTTAATAAAAGCCCACGTTTTGAGAAAGAGAAATATAATATCAAAAGAATATTTTCCTCCCTTTAAGAAAAGAACTTTAATTAAAGGGAAATCATGAAATAAAGCACTTCACTTGATACTAGCTGGCATTTTTTTTCAGACACTTTGTCATAAGGCTCTGTATTGATGAGAAAGCTAAAAGATATGGAATATCATCTAAGGCAATAAATAAAAATATTTAGACAATTCTGTCTCTGCCACAGGAATAGTACTGTTATCTCAGATTTTAGGTGATATTAACTAAGATAATATATGTGAAAATTGACTAAACTACAAGGACAAAAAGTAGATCAGCGCTTGCCAGTGGTTGTGTGATCCTTATGGGGCACAGTGAAATTTTTGGAGTGATGGAACTGTTCTATAATTTAATTGTGGTGCACTTGTGTGCATTTGTCAAAAGTTGCCAGGTGAACATTACTATACTTAAATTATACCTTAATAAAAATATTTTAAGTGTCTGGTACACAGTAGATAGTCAACAAGAGAAATATAGAAGTTAGTTTTTGCTTTAGATGATGTGTTATGTTCTAGAAAATGGAATGAATGTGAGGCTCAGTTCACAAATTTCCCACTCATATCTCGAAAGCCAACATGATCAGTCTTTTAAGAGTTTGGATGCCTATAAACCTTGTTTCTATTCTCTGTTGATAAGATATAGGAATGCGGTTTTAAAAGGGTGGCTCTCTGGCAGACCCTGCCAGGTCTGTCTCTAGTTTCAAAGAAGAAACAGGAATTTTTTGAGTAAAATGACTCAGCAGGAATGTATTTAATGGGACTTTTAAAATTGAATGCTAAGAGCTACAGAGTCATAACACTCTGGGTTATAATCCCATTGGCCAGTGACATTCGAATGAGATTTTCCCACAGCCTTGGGCACTTTGAAAGACATGCTTCCACAGATATGTGAGTATGAAGGGGACAGAACATGAGGCATCTGGTAGCCACTGAAGTGGACAGTAGTGACACAGGGTTAAACAACAGAGTACTTTGTAAGCTAAAGTTTTTTAAATATTATAGGTTTATTCATTGCTAATAACAATAAAAATTTAACATTCTTGGGTTTTTATATATAATGTCAGGAGCATTGCTAAGTGTTTTACATTTATTATTCAGAATAATCTATTACTATAGGTATTATTATTGCCTCCATTTTACAAATGTGAAGACTGAAGCTAAGGGATTGAGTTACTTGCCCGAAGTCACAGAATCAGCAAGTATGGCAGAGTTGGAATTTGAATCCCGTCTCTCATACTCAACATCGTGTGCCTAATCACTGTCACCCAAAGCCTATTTGCTCAGTGGGAATGCTACTGAGCAGGGCTTTTCATAGGAATATAACATTTGTTGAAGAAAAACATTCCTTTCTTTTATAAATTGTTTATTATAGGCAGACTTTGTGGAGGACAGATGGATTGAAAATTCAAGGTATTTTAGATTTTTAAATAAGGGCTTGAGCACTTACATTTTTTAGTCCGAGATTTAAATGTGGCTTTTTTTTACCCCTAAGATAAAATAGCAAAACACTGTGGAGATTGGCAGCTTTCCTCTGAGGGTCCTAAGGACTGAGCTTCCAACATCAACGCAAGACACTTTGACGTTGCCCTGAAACACCAGACAAGGCAGGAACCAAGGGCTGGAAAGCCATGCCTTGTGCAAATGGGATAGACAAGCCAGAGCCTTGAAAGATAACTGAGCAAATATTGAGGTCAAGAACCCTATGCGAGTCTTATTCTAAGTTAAATTCAACATCTGGAAATCAAATTCTCTATTTCTTAAGACTAACAATTATCCTCTGCTTCTTAAGGCCAATTCATGAATTAATAAAGTGTAAGCATACAGACCTTTATTATTTGATGATTCAACCTTAATGAAAGAAAAGTTCTAAAGAATCAGGGCTACTTTCTTCTGTTCAGAAAAAATTAGAGTTTATTTCAGAAACTGTACTTTCTCTGTTAAAGGGACCGTTTCGAATTTGAACTTACCATGAATCATTCAATCAAATTGTATTTAACCTTGTGGAAGGTAGTAGGACTAGAGTCTACAGTTATTTTATTCCCTTTCTAATAACACATAAAAGTTATTTGTTCCGCATGCTTTAGCCCTTGAATATATGTGGCTTAAACATCTCATTGATACTATTCTTTAACTTCCCATCTTTGTTGGTCTGGCCTTCTTAAGCTTTTTGTGGGAGAAAGAGTCAAATATTTCTTTGGCAGTGAAACATGAATATTTGCATATAGTGGAATAAATAGATTATAAACAGTTCAAGTCAAATTTTACTGCAATCTAGTTACCAAAAAACTTTTGTTTGTAAAAAAATTTTTGGATTTAAGAATTACAGATACCAGTTTATGAACCTATAATAACTATGAAACAAAGGAGTTTTATTTGTTTTTACTGAATAGTAGTTATATTTTTAAATCCAATAAGTTACAACACTAGGCTTAAAAATATACATGTACATGTACACGCGTATAAATTGCAAATGGTACTAAAATAATTTTCTTATCTAAAGCCTTAAATTGTGTCAGATGGGTTCTGGACTTATTGGGGTGATCACTTCACAAGTTATATAAATGTCTAATCACTATGTAATATAATATTGTATGTCAACTGTAATTTAAAAATAAAAAATAATTAAAAAATAAGCCTTAAAAAGAGCATAGATATATGCATTCACGATATTGAATCAGAGATTTGTTCTGAGAATGTTGATGCTATTAGGAGGATAATAATCTATTACACCCGTATATTACTTTATATTCTGTCAAATAGACTGCCCTCCATAATGTAAGTGGACCTCTTCAAATCAGTTGAAGGCCTGAAATAAACAAAAAGACCAGCCTCTTTGAGCAAGAGGGAATTCTCCAGCAGACTGCGTTTGAACTTCATCTGCACCACTGCCTCTCCTAGTCTCCAGTCTGCTAGCCTTTGGACTACAACTGAACAATTGGCTCTCCAGGGTCTCCAGCCTACAGATTTTGGATTTGCCAGCCTGCATAATTGCATGAGCCAGTTTCTTATATTACATTTTTTATACACACACACATGCATCACGCACACACATCCAATTGATTCTGTTTCTCTGGAGAAACTAATGCAGGATGGGAGACATGATTTAACCCATAACACAGTCCCAGGGATACCCTAACAAGTTGAAAAGAGACATACATTATAGAATTTTGAAACTTCTGCCCTATTATGATAGCATACCACCTGCAGTGTATTATAAATTAATATTTTTTTTATAAATTCAGTAATCATCTTGTGAATGGTACAATTATACTGCATTGTATTTTTGGTGTTTAAATTATAAACAGATGTCTTTGAAATATACCATAAGTTTTACAGCCTTGTTTGGAATTTATTTCTATTTTAATACTCTGGAAGTTTCAAAAATTAGAAACAGCTTAGGTCTTTCTCAACCTCCGAGAGATTCTACTTAGCTGTCACTTCTCCACTTAGTACCTCTGCCACCTGCTTCCTATTGCCAGGAAAGCCTAGCTAATTCTCACCTATTGGCCTTCACACACACTCTCCTTCTGCTTTCTCTCCACCAGGTCACGTTCATCACTTGCTCTAAAAAGTCTTCCCAAATAAACTCCAGCCTTAATCATTCTTTTCATTAATTGCATGTTTAATTCATGCTAGTGTAAGAACATTTTTTTCCTTCCATTTTCCACACCATATTTCCCAGCCTTGTTTATACCTAAGTGTGATTTTGTGAAAAAGTTCTCCCCAATGGCCTATCTAAGGAATTTGGAATCTCAAGAACAGTGGTAAGCCACTAGAGTATTAGCAGCAGGTGAGTGAAATAATTCCATTTTTATTGGAAGGGTTCCTCTGGCTGATCTGTAGAAAATGGATCCAAAAAGACAAAATGGAGTGAGAAGACAAGACAGGATATTAATCCAGATGTGAGGATTTCAACTTTAACTGGGATGGTTGCAATGGAGACTGAGAAAGAAAAAAATACTTGGTAACTGGATAGATATGGGGATTGAGGCAGGAAGGAGCTTTCAGAAATGTCTAATAGGTAAAAAACGATAGTCAACCTCACCCATAATAAGATAAATGCAAATGGTATCTACAGAGAGATAACATTTCTCACTTACTTAGGAGAAAATCCAAAATTTGGGTAACATAGTTTGTTAGTGAGAGTTAGGGAAACAAACATTCTCATTTAATACTGGTTGAAATGTCAATGGCACTGCCTCTTTGGAGAATTTAGCCACATCCGCATTTATCCTTTGATTCAGTAATCCCACTTCTAAAAATCTATTTCAAAAATACACTGTTAATATACAAAATTGACACATGTACAAAGCTATTCATCACAGCAACATTTGTCATAGCAACCAATGAGTATACTGGAACTGGCATGCAGTGCTTACAAAAATTGATTATTAAATTTCAGGAAGTTTGCAAGCTGGTTGTTAAATATAGTGTTGTTTAAAACTAAATTATATAAACTTACAATTAAATAAATTATATTTAAAAATACTAGTAGTTAGTACTCAAAATTCATCACGTGTTATTTTACCATACTTTATCATTATCTAAGCTCTTCAGGGTATTTACATGTATTATATCTGAATGGTAAAAATAGTATATAATAATTGTATATCACTTCACAACTTCACAACCAGTGACATGATGTTAGTAGCTTGAAATCAGCCATCGTGGGAGCATTTCACCACATAGAAATTTGCAAGCACTCCAAAATAAGAGTTTTTTTCCCTAGAGAAAGCTGATTGTCAACCATTCACCAACACGCAATTGGAAAAAAAATCAAACACCTATCAAAAGGGTTCTGGTTGAATAAACCATGACACATCCACTCAATAAAGTACAATACAACTCTAAAAGGAGATTGGGCTATTTTTATATACTGCTATAAAAGTGATCTCCACAGTATATACCATGTTTCCCTGAAAATAAGACCTAGCCAGACCATCAGCAGTAATGCAAAATTTTGGAGCAAAAATTAATATAAGACCCGGCATTATATTTATATTATATTACATTACATTATATTATACCCAGTCTTATATTATTTTAAAATAAGACTGGGCCTTATATTAATTTTTGTTCCAAAAGATGCAATAAAGCTGACGGTCCGGCTAGGTCTTATTTTTGGGGAAATATGGCAGGCAAGTGAAAAAAGCAAGTTAAAGAAAAGTATGTATAATGTGCTACCTTTTATTTTTAAAAGGAGGAAGGATACAGAGACATATGTTTTTGCTAAATTTTTTTAAAATAGGCCAAAGTGAAAAAGTTTTAAAATGACTACATATAGGAAAAGGAAAGAAACTGTAAGACACATAGGGATAGATAATAGACTTCTTTAAATGTACCTTCTTTGGTAGATTTCTTTGAAACCATATAAATGCATTATATAATTAAAAATTAAAATTTTATTTAAAAAAGAAATCCCTAAAAATTGTAAAAAAAAAAAAAAATGCAACAAATCAATCTATTCAATCTATTCATCTACCATGTTTCCCCGAAAATAAGACTGGATCTTATATTAAGTTTTGCTCCAAAAGACACATTAGGGCTTATGTTCAGTGAAAAATCATGCTAGGGCTTGTTTTCCAGTTAGGTCTTATTTTTTCGGGAGACAAGGTATGTGATGGCATAATCACATAGAGAAGAATTATTTCAAATAAATTGAAAACACAATAATTTTATTTGCCTAGTAGGATATACTCTGAGGACCAAAATAAATAAGTGAAGTGTAAAAAAAATCTTGAACAATTTCCAGTAATCACATTGTTAATGATAACATTGGTCATGTTATTCTGAAACTACTTATACAATCTAGGATAAAGAAAATGAATGATTATGTCTATACCATTAAGAAACAACATTTTTATAGTAGTAGAAAATGGCATAAATATATAATCAAAGAAGTAAAAACATTTTAATCTTAAATTTAAAACATTGTGAACTCATATTTTCTTTAAAAAAATATTTCTGTATTTACTAGGTCTGTACACTGAATAAGCCTTGAAACAATGCAGCAGCAATGAGCACTCCTAAAATCCAGACTGTGGTCTCTAAATACCATTTAGCAATACTGGACTCCTTGGAGAAATGGATGATCTCAGTCCTGGAGCAAGAGATATCTAAGATAATCTTGGATTATTTTATCATACCAGAAAACAATGAGGTTACCACCAAAGACTATTGAGTTTTGTCAAAAGGACTCAGGAACAAAATTGAATAAGTTCCTACAAATCAAAGGTGGAAATTTAATAATAATAATAATAATAGTAATAATAATAATTACTGCAATGGGTTGAAACACATAAGAACATTTTTAAAAGTTCATTGACCATCCATGAAATATGATACAGAATCAATGCTGAAAAGTGATAAACAAAGGAAAAGAACAGAGTATTTTATCTTTCCTATATGAAATATACTGCTAGGTAACCAAAAGTTGTGAAAGAAGTTTCTTTTATCATTTGGGGTGTGGTGAAGTGGGTGGGAGTATAAATGAAACAAGATCCTCCAGGCTAATTGTTGGAACCATGTATTCTCTTTATTTTTGTGCACTCTATAAATTTCCCATATTAAAAAGTTAAATTAAAAATATATGACTATTCAGTTTTTGTTTGAGCTGGGGGAATGAAGATACTAATTACTGACATTGTAATGTTCTAAGGAAGACCTAATTGGGAGTGGGAAAGAGATCTAGAAAGAGGGAGATTAATAATTTAACTTTCAATTCTGAACATGATTTGAAGTATCTGAAAAACATCCAAGGGAAAATACTGAGTAGTAAGATATATGCAAATATAATGTCTGAACCTCAGAAAAGACATCTGCACTAGAGATCTAAATTTAGGATTTACCAGCATATAGGTGGGAATTGATACAATTACTTAGGGAGAGAATATATTGCAGAATAAAAACAATGAAAACATACTCAGTATCTATTATGCACCAGGCAGTATTCCAAATTCTTTAAATGTATGTACTAATCCTCACAATAACTCCTTGAAGTAGATGTATTATCTCCTTTTTATATATTAGGAAACTGAGGCACATAGGGTGTAATTCTTGTTTACAGTGAGTTTAAGCATTGTAACCAGGATTCAGTCTGACTCTGTGTACAAATAGAACAGTCCCAGGACTGTGACATAAAAAGCTCTGATATCTAGAGGTAGAGAAGGAAAAGCCAGAAAAGGACTTTGAGGAAAAGCAACCAAAGAGGTAAGAGAGAAACACTTGAGAGAACCGTCACTATAAGCCCAAATAAGAGCACATTCAAGAGAGGAAGGGGTCAGTAGTATTGAATGGTGCTGAGAGGTCAAGGAAAATGCGTGCTGAAATGAATTATATCACTGGGATGAAGCTCAGCCAATAACTCACATTGCAGTTTATTTCTGTCAGGATACTTTTCAAAAGACTTATGGTGTGATTCTAACTTGATAAATAGTAAGGAAATATTAGCTTCTATTATAGTACATATAAATATAAAGCTTCTCTTATAACATATGTTGCCTTAAAATACCTGAGATAAACAAATCCAGACACTCAAAATAAAATTTAGAGAGGATTTTTCTGTGGCTAACTATAGAATTTCTTACTGAAGTGATTAATCTTACAATTCTTTATATGGGATTTCTCCTAATACATTTAAAATATAATTAAATTTTAAAATCTGTTGGACATGACATTTTACAGATACATCTACTGTACACCTGTACTATGATTTTTATGTTTTATCGTTTGCTACGGTTAGGAAGAATTTAAACTTTCAGTAAGAATAAAGTTTAAAAGCTGTTCAATAAAAATGATTAGCTTTTTCTACCGTTCAAAAATTATCATCTTTAAATTTTCAAATCTTATTTTCAGTTTCCATGAATAAATTGTTACCATTTATGTTCATGGGTTCATAGGAAGAATCTTCATTTTCTCAAGAAATTTATATTTGTGATATGGATAATAGTGAAAAACTCCATTTTCATCTGCATATACACACTTCTTAAGGAATTTTCAAGCACCAAGTACGTTGCACATAGTAGAAAATGAGTTAGAGATCTTCCTCTCAAATAATCTATTTATAACCAAAGTATATTATTAGCTTATGTTTTCACATTCATGAAAGAAATACTATACCACATAAAGTATTTTTTTGGCTTGAATTTTTTAAACTTTAATAACAATACTAGAAAATGGGAGGTGCTTCCTTTCCCATCTACATTTGTTTGATTTTAAATGTTGGCCTATGAACTGCATAATCTGAGGAAGCCTATGAAGATGAATGTACTTCTCTTCCCTAGTATCCAGCGAGAGAAAAGGAAATAAATACATTGGAGCTGCCAACTACAAGATGACAGCAGGCTCATCACTTAGCACAGTGATAGTTACACAGCGGGTATTCTGTAAATTAGTATAGACCAAACAAATGAATAAACAAATGAATAACAAATGAAGCTTGTGTTGGCATCAGTAATGAGAAGCAGGAGGCAGTGTGTTAAATAATAATAGTCAATTAGTACTGCATGGTTACGGCGTACCCAGCACTGCAAATAACTTTCATAGCCAAAGTTCAATTACTACTTACCAGGTGCTCTACTGTTTATCAAACCATTACTGATTGAAGCCCCAATAGGTAGCATTAGCATTATCATCTCTCATCATTTCAACTTACATATAAGTACAATGAAGCACAGAGAGGTTAAGTAACTTATCTCAAATCACAGAGCTGAGCAATTGAAATTCTGGGCTTTGAACTGTTTGCATTCAAAGCTTGTTCTTTCAATCACCAGGTCATGTTGCCTACATTTAAAAGGCCCCTACTTCTTGTATTTGTTAAAATCCTTCCAGTTCACCCAAATCCTGTGAGTATGTGTTATTACTAACCTCTTTCAAATTATCTGTGCAGCCTCTCTCTACTACCACCAGCCATCTGCTACTCCTGGAATATGTTGGTCTTCAGAATCACTGACTTTCTGAGCTGAGTAGCAGCACAGAGATCAGTATAAAGCAGTGGCCAAGTCCATGGGCTTTGGCCTCAGGCTAGATCCAAATCCTGGCCTTGTCCCTGTACCTAGGATTTCTTGAAATACTATTTATGATTATCCGACCTTGGAAAAAGAGCCAAGTATAATGAGAAGAATGTAGTTGTGTACTGCTTACCAGCAGCTGACTACATTCGTTCAAATTCTTACTGTTGTTAAACTCGGTCTTACTCAGCAAGACAGAGCAATCTAGTCATTACGGAGTGGGTCCCTGCTTCTAATGAGTGAGCCTCATTGTCAATGATTCCTTACTCCTGATGAAGCAGCTTTGTGGGAAATGGAGCAGTGAGATGCGGTCTCATTCTTTTGACAACAAGAGAAGGGGGAAACTCATGACTCTAATAACACTGAATTTAGTCTTGCAGTTTTCTAAATGCAATCTGTGTACTCCTGGGGTCTCCAAGATCCCTTCAGGGAGTCGGCAAGGTCAACGCTATTTTTATAATAAAACTAAGATGTTATTTTTCTTCTTCACTATAATAATGCTTACTAGTGGTGTAAAAGCAATGGTGGATAAAAGTGTTGGTCACTCAGGAAGAATCAAGGCAGCGACAGCAAACTGCACTGGTAGTTATATTCTTTACCATCATGCACTCACAATAAAAATAAAATGTTAGGTTCACTTAAGAATGTCCTTTTTAAAGTAATAAAAATGATTAACTTTATTAGATCTACACTTATAAATATTTTGTAGGATAAAATGGGAAGTATGCATAAAGTACTTCTGCTGCATACTGAAATATAATGGCTGTCTCTAGGCAACGAATTTTATGCAATTAAGTTATGCGCAGAAACAACTTATGTTCTCATGCAACATCATTTTTAGTTGGAAAAAAAACTGACAGACAAATGATGGATTATCAGATTGGGTATTTGGTAGACTTTTTTATTTTTTTAAATGAACAAGTAAGACTGTCACTTCAAGGAAAACAACAGATATTTTTTGCCTCTGATAAAATTTGAGCCATGAAGAGAAAATTAAAATTTTGGAAAACTTGAGTCTACCATGGTGAACTTTACAATTTCTCAACACTTAAAGATTTTTCTTATGAGATTGGTGGTGATAGTAATAAAAAATGTTTTATATTGTGTAATGAAAGGAGTCAACATCTGAAAAATCTGAATAAGTCAGTGAACCACTATTTTCCTAATGATCAATGAAAGATGTGACAAAATACGCATTTTGTAAAAGATCCATTCAAAGTTCAAGATAGAGCAGTAGATTTTAATACATTATGGTTCAAATTCCACACTGCCATTAACCTTTGGGAAACTACCCCTTGTAGGGGTTTGGCATAGTATAAAAGATAAAAACAAAATAAACAAACAAACAACAACAACAAAAAACAGGGACAGACAGAGCAAGTGAATTGTCCAATATCAGAAATAAATTGCTGAGGGTCTCAGATGAGACCTTGGGTCCTAAATCCCTACCTCCCAAGACAAAGTTGATAATATTATTACCCTTTCTTAGGGGTCGCTAACCTTATTAAGATCCTGAAGAAGGTCATGGCTCCAGCCTGATCCCTAATTATCAGAACTTACAATTTTAGAAATAGTTTTCAGCTTTTTAATGCTAAAACATTTTGAGCGTGTCTATATTTAGTACTTATATTTTAAGCATCCACTGACAAAATGCTACAAGGAATTATATTCAGTCCCCTGGCAATATGTGGTGTACATTTTGATTTAGGGGACTCCTTCCAAGGATCCAAATCCTGCAAATTGGAGTTCAAAGGCCTTTATTTTTTAAAGAGATGATAACAGGGGTAGCCCTCAGATTCAGACTAACACTGGAGGCAATAATTTGTGCCAACAGCAGTGGAGAAATCAGAAGTGTGTGAGTTTGTGTGTGTGTAGAAGGGACAATCTTCTCAGGAGGAACCTGTCTGGTGCCTTCTCCAAAATTCTAGCAGTTTAGGATTGGTTGGAGAAACAGGACTCAGTTTAATCTCCCTTGTGAAGCTGGCACTACCCTGGCTTTAACTAGTGTTCCAGATACATCTTATTTCAACTCAGATACAACAGCACCGTATTATTCTATTGCCAAGCTAAACCTAGAATTGAAGCAGAGAGGAGGTGCAGAGTAAAAATGGCTATATGCAAATATAAGGTGTTTTCAGCATTTGGTCACACTCTGCCCAACATTTAGAATCAGAGAATCTCAGATTCAGCAGAAATCTTACATATCATCTAGCCAATCCTGACTTTTCAAAGATGAGGAAACCATGGCCCAGAAAAATTAAGCAGCTTGCTCAAGTTTTTCCAGTGAATTAATGCCAGAGATGGAAGTGAAAACCACAAGCTTTTCTCTATACCATAACTTGATCATCTAATTTCTTTTCTCCTTGATTGTCAGTTCCCTATCTCTAAACCTAGACTGAGGTTTACCTAACCGCAACAAAAAGGACATGGTATGCTAAAGAATTGGCTAAATAGAATCAAGGAACGCTATTTAATTTCCAAAAGAGAGAAAGGTTTGTTAAATGCTAAGAACATTTATAATAGTATAGTCAGTTGACACAAGTTCTTAGGTTTCAATTACAGGAAAACATTATTTCCAAAGTCCACAAGTGCTATCTTAATTTTTCAGATTACTTCCTTGGAAAGTGTGCTTTTGATCTGTTCTTCCAAAGAAGAACAAATGTGCAAACTTCAATGCTTAATAAAGTTGAAAGCTCCCTGGGGTAACTGAAATTTTTATCAAAGGGGCAATAGACCTGGTTGCAGCTGCAACAAAGCAGTGCCATATAAAGCCAAGTGAAAAGCAGTTATCCATCACTGGTGGTACAGAGCCATTGAACATGGTGATATTAATTGGAATCCATTGCACAGGACATTCCACTACATGCTGAGCAAATGACCCTGAAAGTTTTGAGTCTCTCTGGTGTATAAAAAAAGTTCAGATGTAAAAATAATCATACAGATGGTGAATTCTCTATCCTTGAATGAGTATAGCTACCCTGAGATCTGGGTGGCTAGAAAATTTCTTTTTTAAAATAATGCCCTTTGAGTGAGTCCCCCATATATGCATCTTCCTTTACAACCATTTGAAAACTTGTCTTCTAATAATTTCACACAGAGCTTTCAGCATAGCAACATTCAAAAGAATAAAACCAATGAAACACAGCAACTTTTACTTTTTTACTTTTGTGCTTTGGGAAAATTTCGATTAAAAGATACGAGGCAGTTCAAGTTGGAATTTTTTTATTGCTCCCAAAATGAATAACTTCTAATCTAATAGAAAAATTAGAAGAGATTTAAAGCCAAAGTAATAAGGAATGTTTCAGATACATCAGGATGCAACTCTTACGCACTTACGATTTAGATTCTCATATTTTTAGGTGCTTATGTTTTTCCTGATTGCAGGTTATGTGTACAGAGCAATCAACCATTGCTGAGCTTCATCACAGCCTCTTTATCCTACTCTTTAAAAGTTAAAAGAAAACTCCACAATACGCAATAATATCAATGAATAATAACCTTAAAATGTCAGAAATATTGTCAGGATACAGCCAACTGATAAGAACAATCTCTTGAATTCCCAATGTTTGCCCAATTTTATAAATAAATTGTCTAGAATACAAATCATTGAAAATTTAAGCCTTAGCTAGATGATGGCTGGTGGACGAATGTCCTTTAAAAGTATAAACTTTCATTTACTTGAAACTGAAAGCATCAAATTCTCCTGTACATTGGTCTTTTTCATCAAGCCATACGACACATGCTAAAACGATGCTGAGTGTAAATTACATTCAAGTTCTATTTTCCCCCAGGGATCAACACATAATGTTGACTAGATTTTTGTTAACATATATATCTAAAACACAACATTCATAAGTCCAAACATAGAAATCAACACATTTACAAACATCTTTTCTTAAATTGATTAAAGCAAACAGAATAACTATACTTTTTTCATTCCATAACCATAACCAGTATCTCCTCCATATTTACCCTTCTATAAACAGGTCAAATTCCAATGATATCTACCTTTCACAAAATGATCACTAGAGAATCTATTGGAGTCCCCCAAAGGTTGACAATAATATTGCCAAGGAGAACAGGGAGAATATTTACAATAAGAACTCCTTAGATGAAAGAAATAGGTGGATAACCTACCTATTCCTAAGGGTCAAATATCAATGAATATATTATTTAAGTAGAAGAAACATGAGCTCTTGAATCATAGTCCATTGGGTAGAATAGAAATGATGAAAGACAAATGACAAATGAAAGAGTATGATATTCCACTGTGGGCCTTGTTTTCCCCTGAGTAGTGTCTTGCATCGAACAAGAGCCAGAACAAAGATTTAATTGGAGAGTACAAAATAGGCACAGTAGACCTTGCCAAATTCTCTCCTTACAATAAATAACTCTGGTCATTGCTAGTTTCATTAATTATTATAGTAATAATCCAATGTGATTATCACCTTAAAAAGATTAGCAGGACATTAAATTAATCATTTTCATACCAAGTCATTATGTTGTCCATAATACTTTCTCCCATAGCTCTCTATTAAAATTGATGTGGCTATAATATTATGTGAGGGGCGTGAGCAAGCCCTATTCTGTAAGTGATCTCACCACAAACACAACGGTAGGTAGAAAGTTGTAATGGGAATCTGTTTTTCCTAGATTATCTACAATTTATCTGTATGCATATTGGGTAATCAAAGTAGAGGATTTTCATCCCCAGAGTACAAAGATTTTCAGACAATCGTGTCATTATTGTATTATTTTTCTTAATGAATGGTAAACTGTGATCATTTTACCTGCCTAAAAGGCCTACCAGAGAGATTTGAGGACTGTTTGATGGTCCACTTCAATAAAAATCAATCACTGACAATATAACAGAGTAAGTTCAGAATCAGATAAATCTAATTTGAATTCAGACTACAATACATACCAATTCTGCAACTTAGATCAGGTTATATAAATTCTCTAATCCTCAGTTTTTTCATTTTTAAAATGAAAATTATAATACTTTCAATATAGGGTTGGTATGATTAAATGTGATAACACGTTTAAAACCTTTAGCACAGTGTCAGACACATAGTAATTACAGAGATAAATGGTAGCTATCAGGGCCACCACCAGACTTTATAGTTCTTTTGAAATAGAAAAAGCTCTGTGGGTATCAACTTGGAAACAGAGCATGAACTGGATTTTAGCCTTCCCTGGTCATCTCAGCCAGGTGCTTCTGTTCAGTATACAAACTGCACAACTCTACTCGAGGCCTTGGGAGCTACTATCAACTATAGAACCTGAAATTTCCATCATTTAAATAATTCCTTGTTAATAATGTTTTTTTCCTCTCTCTAAGAAGCACCTGCTATTTAGACTTTCAATGCAAATAAGAAGGTGATAAGATAGATAATTTCACACACACTATTTCAGATATCAATAACAGAAAAATATCTGGAAAATCCTACTAAATTTGGAAACTAAAAAAGCATACTTCTATGTAACAAATGGGTCAAAGAAATCAATAGGAATATTAGAAAGTCTTTGCAACTAAAATAATTTAAATAAAATATTTCAAAATAAAATATTTCAAAAAATATACCTTAAACAGTACTTAGAGGGGAATTTATAGCATAAAACATTTATCTTAGAAAAGATGAATGGTTTCAGATCAATGACCTCAGCTTCAATCATAAGAAACTCGAAAAACAAGATCAAATGAAACCCAAAGTAAACAGAATAAAGGAAATAATAAGAAATCAATAAAATAGGAAAAAGAAAAACATTAGAGATCAATTAAAAATAAAAGCTTGTTTTGTGAGAAGATCAATAAAACTGACAAATCTATAGTCAAATTGACTGATCAGGAAAAATGAGAGAAGACAAAAATGACCAAGGTCAGGAATGAGAGAAGTGAACTAACTTCAGATTCTACAGATATTAAATATATAAGAAGAAGAAAACTAAAAAGAGAAGAAATATCCTGAAAAAATTTTTTAAAAATAGAAGTATAATAAGGGCATATTATGAACAACTTTATGCCATTAAATTCAACAACTTAGATGAAAAATTAAAATTCCTAGAAAGACACAAACTACCAAAGCAGTTCTTTTAGAAATGCCATTTTTGCCCAATAGACAAAAGCAGGTTAGCATAAAATTGAAAGAGAACAGAAGCAACATGGAAAATTATAGGGCATAGTCATAATGATAGTTTTTAACACCCGAAATTTTCAGTTCCTTTATGATCACTTCTTTAGCAAAAAAAGACATCAGACTCTGCAAATATAATTTTAAATGTGTCAGAGATGTGATAGGAAGCATTTGAGTTTTTTAAGGCCTAAAAAAAGTCACAGAATTTTATATATTTTTAATATACAATCCTAAGTAAAAAGTAATTTTAATGCAATGAATAAAGCAAAGTGAATGATTTCTCATATTCTCCAGAATTATCTTTTTACAAACTAGGATAACATATGTGCAATCTTCATAAATGACATGAAATAAATATTTATCACTATATCTACAATACACATCTAAAATAACTAAAATATATAACAAATTAAGAAAGATAAATGAGTCTGTAGAAAAAATGATAAAAGGATATTGATACTGTAACAATTCACAAGAAAAAATTACAAATGTCTGTAAGTTAAAAAATATTACAACATCTTCACTAGTTTTTAGAAACATACAAAGTGAAACAATGAGATAGCAATTTTCACCTATTAGATTGACAACAAGTAAAAGACCTTAATAATAATCATTGCTGTCAGGAAATGAGAATTCTTATACTTTCTTTTGCAAATACAAATTGCTATAGCTTGAGAAGAGCAATTTAGCGTCATCTATTAAAATTCAAAATGCACATATCCTGAAGAAGGGATATAACCCACATGATCACCTCAGTGGATGCAGGAAAAGCATATGACAAAATCAAACAACACTTCATGATAAAAAATATTCAAGGGGCGGCTGGGTGGCTCAGTTGGTTGGAGCGTGAGCTCTAAACAACAGGGTTGCTGGTTCATTTCCCACATGGGCCAGTGAGCTGCACCCTCTACAACTAGATTGAAGACGAGCTACCGCTGAGCTTCCAGAGGGGTGGCCGGATGGCTCAGTTGGTTAGAGCGCTAGCTCTCAACAACAAGGTTGCCGGTTCAATTCCCGCATGGGATGGTGGGCTGTGCCCCCTGCAACTAGAGATTGAAAATGGCAACTGGACTTGGGGCTGAGCTGTGCCCTCCATACCTGGATTGAAGGACAACGACTTGGAGCTGATAGGCCCTGGAAAAACACACTGTTCCCCAATATTACCCAATAAAAGTTATTAAAAAAAAATTCAAAAAACTAGAAACAGAAGAGATCTTTCCCTAGTAAACAAAGGACATCTACAAAACAAACAAACAAAAGCTTACAGCTACCATCAACTTAATGGTAAAAGACTGGATGATTTTCCTTAAGATCAGAAAGAAACATCTGCTCTCACCACTTGTATTAGCATTGTACAGGAGGTTCTAGTGAGGGCAATTAGGCAAGAAAAGTAAATAAAAGACATCCAGATGAGAAAGGAAGAAGCAAAACTATTTCTACTTGAAGATGATATAATATTGTATGAAGAAAGCCCTGAAGAATCCACTATAACATTACAAGAACTAATAAACAAGTTCAGCAAGTTTGCAAGGTACAAGATCAATATACAAAAATCAATTGTATACACTAGCAAGCAAAATTAGTAAAAACCATTCCATTTATAATAACATCAAAAAGAACAAAATACTAAGGAATAAACTTAATCAAAAAGAAAAAGTCCAAGACTTATACACTGAAAACATTATTGAAAGAGATTAAGAAGAACTAAATAAATGGAGACATCCCATGATCGTGGATTGAAAGACTGAATATAATTAAGATTGCAATATTTTCCAAATTGATCTACAGAGTCAACCCAATCTACATCAAAATCCCAACTGCAGTTATCGCAGAAGTTGACAAGCTAATCTTAAAAATCAATGTGGATGTCTTATTAGGGAGACCACTTCATAGGCAGTGTAGATGCCTGATCACTGCACTGTACACCTGAAGCTGAAGCTGAATAGTGTTGTATGCCAATGATAATTTAATATATGTATGGTCATGGGATATGGAATACAACATTGGGATTAAAGTCAATGGATTTATAATAGATATATATGATGTCAGAGGGGCAATAGATTGGGGCGGGGGTTATCACTTTATGAGGGGTGAAATGTCTAACTATTACATTGTTTTGTACACTTGAAACTAATAACTATGTTCAACTAATGAAAAAAAATAAATAAATAAATAAAAATAAATAATAAAAATCAATGTGGAATTTCAAGTGACGCAAAATAACTAAAACAATATTGGAAAAATGAAAAAAGTTGAAAAACTCACCCTATCTGAGTTTGAAACTTACTACAAAGCTATAGTAATAAAAACAGTGTGGTACTGAAACAAGGATAGACATGTAAGTTAAGAGAATATAATTGAGAATGCAGAAATAAAAGCTTGCATTTACAGTTCCTGATTTTTGACTAGGCTGCCAAAATTATTCAATGGGTAAAAGAATGGAAAGAATAGTCTATTCTTAGACCAATCACTATTTCCATAGAGATGGACCACAATGATTTGTGGGGTCAAAATTAAATGTCCACTGCTGAAGTCAAGAATTCAATTCTGGAATAGACTACTCTGACATCCACCCACACAGAGTGGGTGGGGAGCAGTTCCCCCACACATACCCCAAAATTTTTCCAAAATACTGGAAAGATACAAATTATAGATGTCAATTATACCAAACATAAGCATTTCTTTTTCTGGAAGTCTGACCTTGAAACAGAGTTGAGAGAGAAATCAGTATAGCTAAAGCGGAATGTGGAGACAAGAGGTTTGTTAGATTACAAGTGACTTGAGTATGTTTAAGTGCTTGTGCACAGTAGTCACTAGGGAGTGAATAACTAAAATACAAAAGAAATGGAAGCTAATCAATGAATCTAAAGAGATCATTATTTCCAAATCTCCATCAGGAAATATATAAAAGAAAAGAATTTCTCCCTGGATCCTTGGAAGATAATCCAGGATCTCCCTTAACTTTCCTCTTCAGGTTTGGGAATACAAAGTTGAACCACCACTTTAAATTACATTACACAGCCATTGGGACCTGAAATTCCAGTGTCCAGGCCATTATGTTAATCAGTACTTCAATCTTCATTAATAATAGGATTCTCTTCACTCACCACTTTACCAAGCGAGGGCATAATTGCAGGCAGGTTACCTGCCTTTGCAAAAAGGGATGTGGCAAATGTCCTTGCTTGTTCACCTCCCACATTCTCAGCTGCTGTTGCTGACCCCTCTAAGTTGAAGTACTATGAAGGAGGAGAGAAAAGGGAGGGAGAAAACTTCTTCCATGATTGGTACTATTTTAAGATGACTTTGCACTCTCTGGTTTGGCAGATGATTAAAGCTGAGTCATTCTTAAAGATGGTTTTATGGATTCTTTGGAGATTATCCTTCCAATTGCAACTCCCATGACAGGTTATTCTTTCTATACTTATAGCTACTGATTCACCCTTAGCTGCTGCTGGATACAACAGCCCACTTCTCAGATTCTCTGTTGGAGACCATCACCTTCCCAAGTAATCTTCTTGGAAAACTTCTTGCGATGTAATGTTAGATATTTTCTTTATTGTTTAAGGCAACTGAGATAATTTTTAGGTTATCTGCAAACAAGGCACCTTTACTGATAATAGTGACTTAAACTGTATTCTCTTCTTCCTTGTATTCTGCTTATTTTGTGGGAGGCGAGTTGCAGATTGTGTGTTTGATTTCTATTTAGGAAATTTCACTGGTCCTGGTTTGAAAGCCCTAAGCTTAGTGCCTTCAGAGCTTCAGAGAATACTGAGAAAATTAATGAATTATGATTACAAGTAAAAATTATAATAAAGAATTATTTTTAAAAGTCTTGAGAGCCTTATCCCAAACCAAACTAAGGGCAAAATTCCCAGACCTCTCTCCTTAGACCTCCCTAAGTGATTTTTTCTGAAATCGACAGGTTTTATTTTCACCATATTTGGAAATTAGAATGCCAGTATGTTTTAAGCAGTAACTCTAATATACTTGCCTTAAAAACTGAGAAGCCAAAAGAACTAGAACAAAGAGCAGTAATTTTGTGCCCAGCTGCATGCTAACAACACAATGAACCAATCAGAACCCAAATATAACTGCTATTTTCAGATGTTTGTTTAACTTCATAAGTAACACATAAATATATCCTATTATAAAGATTCAAACAATCTCACATTTCCTTTCCTTTTTATAAGTATTTGAATACATACACCCATATAACTTTAAATATTTTACATAAATGGAGTTATTGCAAATACATTGTTATGTGGCTTGCATTTTATTTAATAATTTGTTTTGAAAATTTTTCCAAGTCAGTATAAAAAGCTCATTTTAACAACTGCATAATATTCAATAGTGGTGTGCATATAATTTATTTAACCATATATATTAATGGATTTAGTTTCCTTCCAATTTTTAGTCCTTAAAAACAATACTACAATTGACTATAAACATTCCTATACTCATATTTTCCTATAGAATTTTTAAAAATCAATTGAGACATATATACATGGAACAACAAAATATTCTCTGAATCAGTCCCATATGTTTGTTTAAAGTTCTTGCTTCAACTACATATAGAGAATTGTCTAATAGGTTGTAATAATATACCATTTGAACAAATAGATCACGGTCTGCATGGACATTACCTAAAATAGCATGCTTAATAAATGTCTCATGTCTCAAAATGGAACTGCAACAGACAAGTTCACGAGCTGACTAATCTTATTGGGAATGCAAGGTGACTTTAGGCATGGTTTACTAGACCAAATTTCTTTCCTTCCTTGCCCTTCCTCCATTTCCTTCTTTCCTTACTTTTGCTAACTAAAAAACAATATTGACTAGGTGTTTCATTACCAAAAAGGATTTATTCTGGAAAAAGAAAAGGGCTGCAACCCATGCAGACATGGCAAGTCACGTGCATACTCTAGCCTGAATGCCAACATGGAGGAGTATTTATAGAAGGCAAAAGGAAGTTAAGGGAAGAGGAAGTTATAACCATAAAGCTTTATTATAAACATACAGTTCTTCCTGTAGATGTTTCTCGTGTAGAGTTTTTGCGATTACTTAGAGTGGGAGAAAATGCATAAGCCCTAGTGTCACCCATAGACCTTCCCAGCTGATTATGTTTGCTTAGAGTTCCAGTTCATCTTCCTTCCTTCCTTCCTTCCTTCCTTCCTTCCTTCCTTCCTTCCTTCCTTCCTTCCTTCCTTCCTTCTTTCCTCCTTCCTCTCACATTTGTGGCTATCAGTTATTTATGAAATATTTTAGATTACACCTTTCAAGTCTTGGTACTTCCATTACCCATTGAGGTATAACGATTACATATGGGCAACTATTTAGAAGTGTTCTAATTTTCACAACCAGTTAGAACACTAAAGGATCTGTTTTGAGAAGTGGTCCTCTCTTAAGCAGTTACAGAATTATACTTGTCAAGCTGTTTGTGTTTCATTACAAGGGAAGACTTGCATTATATTTTTATTGCCTGAAAGAAAACCCTGCCATGCTTTTTATGTTATCATGTAGTCTATAAACAGATTTTCTCATTCAGCAGAAAGGAACCCGAAATTTGATAAGTTTTATATAAGGTATCAAATATTCCTGTGGTTCATGGATCAACAAACCAAACAACGACACCAAATCTCCCTCACATATTACCATCTGCTTTAGCAGTAATTCTTAGTTTGGCAACCTAAGAAGAATATTGTAACAGAATCAAGGTCTGAAGGCATCAGCAGGTATTTTTAGACTTCTGCAGGGTCATGATCTGCTTTTTTTAGGTGTGGATTTCATGTATTAAAATTCAATAACTAGTTTTCCCAACTTCAGAAAGCCCTTAAGGCAAATGCATAATGAAAATTTCTGTGGGGTCCAGAACAGTAACAAAAGATATATTTATAATTTTAATTCCAATATAGTTTTTAGTAATTATTCAACTAGTTTACTGTTGTGACAGGTCTTCCTAGGTAGCCAGTTGTAAAAGGCTTCTGTGATTTGGCAGTATAAGAGCCCATAGAGGAATGAACACTAGTTATTCCAATTAGCACAAATACCAGGTCAAATATCAATCAAGTGCAGACATAGATAACATTCCTTGTGTGTGTAAGGAATTTTGTTAAGCAAAACTTCCTGCCAGGTTGAATTTAAATTGACCATTCTAAATAAAGAAAATTTTTGGAGACTTTGTAAATAGATTTCTTAGAAGGCTATAAAATTTAATTAAATATGTCAATTGAGTCCTTTAAAAAAATCTTAATTATTTTCTCTCAGCATTTTCATGCTAACATCCAAAGCAATATCTTCCTATTTTGACTAAAAATTGTTTTAACATGTAACAAGTTAAACCAAAAATAAAGCAAAACAAAGAAACAAAACAAAATATTAAATAAATAAATAAATACATAAATACATAAAATATAATGAGTTAGGATCAAAGTTGCATTTGTATCTGCAAAGGCTCTTATGAAATTAGGGAAAAAATTTTAAAAGCATTAGTAAATCACAGAAGATTTTTATTCTAATACCGATTCACTGTAAATAATCTTGGGTAGCTGTCATAATTATTTCATACCTTTTGTGATTTATAAATCATAAATGCTTTCTCAAATTTTGATCATATAACATAGCATTCCATTATTATTCAAATTTTTGAAGTGTGTATTTAAAATGATTTTATTAATTACACATAAAAAAGGGACTATAATCATCTCTTAATTTTGCAGCATATGCAATTTATTGGATTCTTGCTCAGTAATGTATGGGATTGGATCCTGAGAGGTGGCAATTCCATTCATTATTAATTTTGATGACCAAGGTCTGCCAAATATTCACCACTAACCCGCTGGCTACTTCCATTTTATAGACAAGGAATATGAAGCATGGAGATGTTGCTCACATAGCACTTCAATAACAAATCAGAATTAGCTTTCTGGAAATTTCAGGATGTGACAATTTACCAAATGATCTTAAAATATCAATGCAATGACTGAAGATAGAAATGAATTACGTATAGCTGATGCCATAGAGTAGTTGTGCGGAAGCTTGTTATATTTCACATTTTTCCTAAGAGGAAAAAAGGCAAAGTATATAAACAGAATAAGAGATATAAATAGCCAATTAACATACAGAAACATATACCCTCACTAAGAACTAAAAAAAAGTAATACACATAGGAAAAGGTCTGGATACATATCACCTAACAGTAGTTATTTTGGGGAACCAGGATTGTGCAAGGAAAGACTTTTATTTCCAAATTTAAACATTGTTGTATCATTTATATTTGTTACACCCAAAAAATATGACAGTAAACAATTATTGGACTTCTACAGTGGATCAGAACTGTATTTGGAATATATCAGTGAACAAAACAAAACTTCCCGTTGCTATGAAGCTTCCATTTAGCTTCTGTTACACTGGAGTTCAAAAAAACAGCTGAGGAACCTGTAGTTTAATTCAAACAACTGCAGCATTATAATTTAACAGAGGGAACTCCTGTCTCAAGCAACATAAGTTATATCAAGGTGGACTTGTTCTGTTTGTTGTTTTTAATGACTAGGAGAACAAAAGACCCAGGTGAAGGTGGAAAAAGGAACAAAACAAACAAAAACAGAATATAGTGACAGACAATATAGCAATATCTTTATCTCTAATACTAGCCATGCTTTTTATTTCAAAAAATTATCTAAAGCATGAATCACAAATTTTAAAGTAAACCAAGAATAGGGATTAGAGTTTTATATTTAATAGAATACGGTTTCTGTAGCACATTTGGAAGAACTTTTATCTTTTTGTAACTTGGGTGTTAGATGACAGGAGGAAGAAATCTATGAAGAAAATGAGTGTATCAAACTACAATCTGAATTGGGACTTTAATCTTAGCCCAACTAGTTCAGCTAATCTGCTGAACAAGGTATTGTAAAGGTTTCAGAGCAGGGGTATTTACTACATTGCAGCTGAATAAGTCAAGGTTAAAGTGATTGCTTCAAAATCTCCCTTTAATTAAAAATTGATGCCCTTCTTACAAGGATGATTCATATTTCTGATTTAATATTTTCAATTATCAAAAAGGTGTTTATGTTTTAGAAGGCACTGATTCTTATTTATGAGCACATATATACATTTTTCAAATGTCTTTCAGACATATATTATACATGAATACCATACCATTCATGGTGTGGTTTCAATCAGGTTTAATTGTTAAAGGTTCTTAAATTTATACTTGAAGATTTTTTTCTGCTATATGAAACATTTTATTTGAATTTGATTTTGGATGCTACAACAAAGTTTTCAAAGTGCTGTACCTGTGCTTTATCAGTCATACTGAAGAAAACACTAACTTCCAAGTACTCACCCATAACAATGGCTACATTTCTATTGAATACAATAAATTACACTATAGAGAGTTATTGCACAGATGAAGGAAAATTCTGTGTCATATATTCATTCACCTTCCATTCTGTCAATCTTGGATTCTTGGAAATATATATTTTCATATATTTATATATAATATATATTATTATAGAAGTATTTTATATAGCTATATATCACTTACATTATTTGTACATTGTATGTATATAGTTTTCTTAAATTATTTAACTAGCAAATAAGAGTCAACATAACACCAGTGGAGAATGATTTCTTAATAATTAGAAGAAAGCAATAAATATTCTTGGTGTATTTATTATTGTTATTCTTTAAGGGTTAATAGTTGCCAGTTAAGCATTGCACATTTTAAAAACTACATTTTCCTGGGAGGAAGGTGAATTCTTCATTATAAAGTGAATCAAAATACTCTTGATTCTTTTACATATGATTCTTCTAAAAGTTTCTTGGTAAAGTCAGTCATCTAAGAATTTGTAAACAGGTTGTTTGGAATTCTCCCTAATACTTTATTGTTAAGTTGACTTTTATTTTTACCTTCTCAAACCAGAAGTCCTATTTTATGGAGTATGAACTAAATTAATATTGAAAATCTTGAATTCATGCCTAAAACTCTGAATTCATGAAACACAAGCACTTTAGGACTGGTCGGAATGATTAATTTTTCTGCAGTGTTAGGAATCAGAAAGAGTAGGTTTTAATTATCTTTCAAATTCTAAATTAATCCAATGTCAATGAAAATATACACAAAATAGTTACATGTTGTTTTAGTAGTTTTCAATAAAGGGGAAAGGAAAAAAATAAATAAGTAATAATTATTGAAGACCTAAATTTGCCAGGAATTGATACAAATGGTTTTTCCTTAATCTTTAACAGCAGTATTATGATGTAGGAAATGTTATTTTCAACAGTTTAGAGATGGGGGAAAGTAATCTTCTCAACGTCACACAATTAGTAAATGGCTGTGGTTCAGTCCAGGATTGGTGACATCAAAAACCCATTCCTTAAGAATTATACTCTGCTGCCCATCTGATTGATTTTAACTTCCTTTGTCTTCTGTTAATTTCTTATTTTCATCCTTCTTCTTTTTATCCCCCACCCCCTTCTTTTTTCCTTTCCCAATAGAAATGGAGAAATACAAGAAAACAACAAACCTTGCTTCACCGTTTTGGGAATACTACATTATGGTTATCCTATATATTTTACCTCATTTATTTTCAATTTTTTTTTAGGGTAATGGTCAAAAACAGCAGAGTCTTAAAGGGTTTTTATCATTTAGGGCCTGGCAGGAAATAGATGGCATACTCAAGTTGGATAATTTGAGGCGTTTTAAAGAGACTGTTAATAAAAGTGCAATCAGGATATAGGGAAAATACAATGAGATTGTGCAATAACAATTGGGCTTCCTTGCCACTGCGAACTAGGCCTGCAGAGCAAAGGAAATTTGTGGTTTCCAGAACTTGGAGACTCAGAAAGCTCTGTGCAGAGGGTCATCTGACAGCTACTCTGATATTCAATCAATGGATGCCAACAGATGTAAGATGATAGAACCAGTTCCCATGTCTCTCCACCGTCCTACCATCTCTTGCTGAGCCTGTCTATTGGTTTTATCCACCTAAAGCTACAAGGCAAATGTCCTGCTGATGCAATCTATACAGTCACTCTCCCAGGGCACAGAGCAGCCTGAAGAAGGGTGGAGAGAGGGCCTAGATGGGCAAACAGAAAATATCCAGTACAATGTCTAAATTGTGGTGAAAAGAGGCAGTGCAGCTACTCCAGCTGGGGGTATTTGAAAGACAAGTAGCTCGTCTTCCAAAAGCTTTCATTTTTGCTCATATCAGAAATAGCTTCCCCTGATTAATCCCACTTGAATACATGTAATTTCTTTATACAAACTGCAGTGACACTAAATATTTTATTTCTTTCATACATATCAATGTTCCTAAGTTTTTGCAACATGTATACGCTACTACTGAATGGTAGAAACAGGCAGGCCTAGGCCTCCTAGGTCAGATGGGTGGGCCCTGGAACTAGGAACCACAATGTTGAGAACTGCTGTGGTCCCCAGACCATATTGCAGCCTATATTGCACAATGCTTAAGAGTAAGGGCTCTGAAGCCAGACTCTACTGCTAGCTAACTGGAAGATATTGGGCAAATTACTTCTGCCTGTGTTGCCTATTTATAATATAAGGAGTAATGACATTACATATCTCCAAAAGTCATTGCAAGGTTTAGATGAATGAACATGTGCAAAGTGATTACAACTAGGCCTGACACATGGTAAGCACTGAACAAATGTTAGCTTTTATTATTATCTCAAAAATTAATGTTTTGGTCTGACACAAATTGCTGATTATAAGAAGACTATGTGCAAAAGTAAAGACAGATTAGTATAAATTACAATTAGTAAAGCAACTAAATGATTTTGAGACCACATAAAGAAACATCAGGGCAGAAACCACATCTAAATGACCCATTTGCAGGCAAACAACATAATACCAGAAACCAGTTTTGCAATATGGGGTCTCACATCAAATCTGTTTTATGTTTAGGGACGATTATAGATCCTTCAATCCATAATGCTTCATCAAATATTTTTGGGTCATTCTAACTGACCACAAGCTTAGGTAAAATTACCCCCCGCTCCCCTTAGTTGATCCTACACCTCAAATGTCTTGAACCAACCACTTTCCCTCTCTATGTCTCCAGCTCTGCTCTTGTTTCATTTAATGCCACTTTATTTACCCTGCTCCGAGGGAAAATGCTTTTTCACCACTGTCCTTCCCACAGTTCTCTAGTTAACTTTGCCTAGTTTACACCCTGGATTATTCTCTACAGAAACAAGTAGCTTTATTAACTTTGTTCCTGTCAAACAATTCTGCCTCATACAAGATGACTACCTTTGACTAGTCATTTTATATATTATCCATAACATTTGTGAATCCAAAAAGTGAAAGCATAGAAGGCATGTTATTATAGATAAATAAAGAATATTATTAGCACCCTAATAAGCTCAATGTTTTCCAAACTGCAGGCCAAGTCCCATTATGGGTCATAAACTAAGTTAAGTTGGCAGATTCCAGAATTTTTAAAATTAAACAAAATATAATGAAATATGATAGAATTGAAAAATCAGAATGCAACCATAAAATAAAAGTACGCATTGTTTCATGAAACTTTATTTTAGTTATTCATGTGTATATATGCTTGGTCACCATGTAAAATGCATTTTTTCCTCTGGCTCAAGATATAAAAAGTTTGAAAGCCACTTTAATATAGCACATTTACTTGTGCGTTGTTTTCAAATGCTTTTAGTTCTTTCTATAAGGACATTTATGCATTTCTAATTGGATTGTAAGTTGCTTGAGGGAAGGAACTCATTCTCATTTACTGTTTATATAAAAGCTCCACAATTCAACTGAACCAACATTATTGAAAGCCTTAACACATTCAATACAATAATTATCCAAGAAATACTGACCATCTTGACATCTATATAAACAAAGAAAAATGAAGGCAGTGATAGCTGAAAATAAGTCTGTAAATGAAATTTCCAATTATACTAGATTTCCAATTTATCTTGTTATTTATAGGAAACCCACTACTACTTGTTCAATAAATTATATTTTAAAATTGGCTGTATACTATATCCCAGACCAGGCATTTTGTTAGGTGTTTAAGTAGACATATGGTCCCTTCTCCCAAGAGTTCATGATCTATAAAGGATATGTGTTTTTAAGAGAGAGGATTGAATTATAAGTATTAAGTGCTTTTGTCTCACAACATTTTACTATAGTGAGTGTCATTATTCTCACTTTAAATAAGAGGAAACATGTTTAGAGATGTTAAAGTATCATTGGGATTTTAACCCCTCTGAATTCAAAGCTCATGGCCTTCTTACTGTATCCACTACAGTAGGCCTAAGATTTTTATGTGGCTTACTTTACCAAATTCTAGAATATGGAGAGGCACAGGACTGTAACATTCATATTTATCACCTAATCAATAATGATATTTTGAGTGCCTACTATACGCTCATGTTCTAGAAAGAAGATAAACATGTGAAAACTTAGGACAAATACCGTGTCCCCCCCCCCCAAAATAAGACCTAACCGGAAAATAAGCCCTAGCATGATTTTTCAGGATGACATCCCCTGAACATAAGCCCTAATGTGTCTTTTGGAGCAAAAATTAATATAAGACCTGGTCTTATTTTCAGGGAAACATGGTATTAACCACTGAATTTAGGGACTCCCATAAGACTGGAAAAAATTAGTTGCCAGAGAAATGCACTTTATGAAAATCACTATAAGAGTCAAATAGGAAATCAACTCAAGTTAGGCCTGGTTACACAAAGCATTTCAAAGAAGTCGTGGCTCTCATATCATAACACAAATTTGGAATAGCCCTAAGAAACATTGCTTGTATGCTTCCCCAACCCCCACCCCACCCATTGACTCTAAAATGTGTAAATTTGGGCCAAACTGTCTGAGAATAACACTATCAAGTAACTATGGTTTACTTCAATGGTTTTCCATGTTTTACACAACTAAATTTCCTCTGTGACAGGCTTATAATGAAGTCTAAAATGTAGAAGAGATAAAAACAGAGTTGATCATGGAGAGACAATTGGTGACTCAGAACAACCCCTTTCCCTTACCAACAGTGTCCAATTGTCATATAATTGGAAACCATTCAATAGGGCAGATATTCCTTGATTACTTTCTTATTTAAAAGCATTGGTCCCAGCCATCAAGGAGCAAGAGAAAGTTGGAGAAGAATAAATTTAAAGAGCCTTTAGGAGTTTACAAAGCAATTGTCACATTTCATTTTTCTCACAAAATCCTATGTAGTAGTTTCCTGCAGAGATTTTAGCTAACTTGGCCAAAACTGTAGAGTTCCAACATATTTTTTAAAATTGCTTTTTCCTTCAGGGGTACTCATACAAGTGGCTTTATAAATAAATATGTTCTCAAAATAATGTTGAAATCAAAAAAATATTCTGAAATACAGGATTCCTTGGCAATGCCAAAAATCACTTGCCTTTTTATCTCAGAATAATAAGATATTTGATTAGTGATGGTGAAATGAGTCTGTACTTATTCATTGTCTTGTTCAGTATGCTTTGAAATTTCCTGAATAACTGAACATTTCACATTCTTGGTTCTCTTGATTTTAAATTGACTTGTAAGGAAGGTTAAACTTTTTATGTCAGCCATTATATATTTACACCTTTTTTAAATATGCCTAAACTCCATATACATTGATGCAAGGGACTAGAATTCCAATTATACCTTAACATCTTTAACATGTTTCCTCTTCTTTAAACTGGGGATAAAGTTGCCCGCCTAATGATCATCTGTTTGTAAACTAATTTATAAAATTAACCACCTGGCAAATGTCAAGTTTATGAAGGTTTATGGATGTATCTTTAAGTATTATCATTATAATTCCCATATATCCCTGCTATAGATGCATAGTATGATATCTTATTATAAAATCTCAGCTTAAACCTCACTTCCTCCATGAAATACTGCATCACCTTCCCTGGTGATTATGTTATGATACCCTGCTCTGGGCTCTAATAGAACTCAGTCCTTTCTCCCATCTGAAACCTGTTCCGTTTTACTGTTATTGCTTGTTCAGTCATCTTTCTTGCCTGATGAAATGAAAGCTCTTAGGGAACAAGGACTCTTGCTCACCATTATAACTCACTTGTACCAAGCAAAATAAATGACACAGTAAAAATCTGATACATACTTGTATAGTGAATGAAAAGTCAAAGTTGGAGCTTTTTCTCTATTTTACTGAAAATTTTATTTTCAGTATTAAATTTTATTACTTTAAAAAATAATTGTATTAGTAATGCAATCCCCTAAGATTCTGATCACTTTACTCTTCCTCTAATCCATTAATATGAACATTTTTGCATGAAAAATGCAATAATAATAATAATAATAATAATACATCATTAAAATGTGTTTACAGTATATTTGCCTAGAAAACTGGTATTTTCGAATGAGGGATCATCAAGAAGATAAAATTCAGAGTTATCACACTTGCTAAGTTGCTGTGAAGTAATTACATATTATTCTCTAAAAATGTTATCTTACCAAGGACACCCTTTTTTCCAAGAAGGTAATTCCTAGTAGAGAAGAAAAAATATGTTTCTGGCTGTGGTAGAAAAAGAATTTACAAAGCAAGATCAGAAAAATAAGTAAAATAAATCTATAAGCCACTTTCATAAAACAAAATTGAAATAAAGTATCAAGACTGCTTGGGTGCATTAACAATTTTTTTAAGTTCCCAAGTCATCTCCTAGGTGAAGTCATATATTATTTGGGCTTTCTCTTGAAAAATACCAAGACAATCTTCATTTAAACAAACAATATGACCTATGAATAAGTTTTATGGTTACTACCTTGTTATTAAAGCTTATGTAAAATTTTTTTAATGTCATCTTTTTACTTTATTTTTTTAATGTGGCTACTAGAAATTTTTTTTTTTAATTTATTGGGGTGACAATTGTTAGTGAAATTACATAGATTTCAGGTGTACAATTCTGTATTACATCATCTATAAATCCCATTGTGTGTTCACCACCCAGAGTCAGTTCTCCTTCCATCACCATACATTTGATCCCCTTTACCCTCATCTCCCACCCCCACGCCCCTTACCCTCTGGTAAGCACTAAACTATTGTCTGTGTCTATGAGTTTTTGTTTCTCATTTGTTTGTCTTGTTCTTTTGCTGTTTTTGGTTTATATACCACATATCAGTGAAATCATATGGTTCTCTGCTTTTTCTGTCTAACTTATTTCGCTTAGCATCATACTCTCAAGATCCACCCATGTTGTCACAAATGTTCTTATATCATCTTTTCTTACCACCGAATAGTATTCCATTGTGTATATATACCACAACTTCTTTATCATTCATCTATCGAAGGACATTTTGGTTGTTTCCATGTCTTGGCCACCATAAACAAAGCCGCAATGAACATTGGAGCACACGTGTCTTTATCTATAAATGTTTTCAGATTTTTTGGGTAGATACCCAGGAGAGGGATTGCTGGGTCATATGGTAATTCTATTCATAATTTTTTGAGGAACCTCCACACTGCCTTCCATAACGGCTGCACCAGTCTGCATTTCCACCAACAGTGTATGAGGGTTCCTTTTTCTCCACAGCCTCTCCCACACTTGTTACTATTTGTCTTGTTGATGATAGCCATTCTGACTGGGGTGAGGTGATATCTCATTGTGGTTTTTATTTGTATTTCTCTGATGATTAGTGATGTTGAGCATTTTTTCATATGCTATTTGCCATTTGTATGTCCTCTTTGGAGAAATGTCTCTGCAGGTCCTCTGCCCATTTTTCAATTGAGTTGTTTGTTTTTTTGTTGTTCCTTGTATATTCTGGATATTAGCCCCTTATCGGAGGCACTGTTTGCCAAAATCTTCTCCCATTCAGTTGGTTGCCTCTTTATTTCGTTGATGGTTTCTTTTGCTGTGCAGAAGCTTTTAAGTTTCATATAGTCCCATTCGTTTATTTTAGCTTTTACTTCCATTGCCTTTGGAGTCAAATTCATAAAATGCTCTTTGAACCCAAGGTCCATAAGTTTAGTACCTATGTTTTCTTCTATGCAGTTTATTGTGTCAGGTCTTATGCTTAAGTCTTTGATCCATTTTGAATTAATTTTGGTACATGGTAAATTTAATTAATAAATTGGAGAATTCAAAGGAAATTGAGGATCTAAGATTAATCTCTTTTTTCTCCTCTTTTCTCCTACTCTCTACTCCCTTGGGAGAGGACGGGGAATTCATATATTTTTAAAATTTTACTCAGAATATAGCCATCAAAAGAATATGAGGCTTAAAGAAATTGATCATGTCTTTTTCTGCTCTTTATAATACTTCACACTTAGAAAATGCTTAAAATGTTGTATATATTCCAGAAATGTTTAATTGATGAGTGAATGAAAAGCTGTTTTTATAACAATCAGTTATCCTGATGTTACCAAATGTGTATTTGGTAACATTGATGATGTTAACCAATAAATATATCTAATAATGCCTTGCAGAGGAAAAAAACTATTTATGCATAAGAACCTAGCATTATTCAATGGATTGAATCCAATGCACCCTCTTCATTGCCTGCTCTTATGGTTTCTTAATAGCAGTGTGTCATTAGTATTACATCAACTTCTTCTTAAAAATCATTACCTTATTCACCGGGAACAAAATAAAAAACTCAAAAAGAAAAACAATTAGACCAGAGCAAATGATTAATGATTCATCAAATCTAAGAAAACCAAAAAATGTTTCTATCTACTCTCAATTAGAGCAGATGTCTTCTTTCCTATTTTTGGCCAACCGCATCTACCTGATTTAATATTCTTTTTACATATATTTGTGTGTGTGTGTGTGTGTGTGTGTGTGTGTATAATCTTCTGCTCAACATCACCAAGTATAGATTTAAAGCAAAACAATTTTAATCAAATTCACATGCAGATTAGGGGCTCCAGCCACTTCCCCTTATCACAATTGACCAGAATGGTGGTACTGCCGTGCTTTATAGAGTTTTAGAATAATTTTCTTTGATGCACATTTTATATCATTATAAAATGATATGGCCTGTTTAAAATGTTATATAAAACCAATTCCCTCTCCTGTCTTAATAACTACTGAGAGTATTGGACAGTAAAATTTTTGAAAGTTATTTATTTCCATCTTTTGGCTTTAAATTTCCTTTATGTTTAAAACTGGAGAAAACACTATTAAATTTCACTTGTGTTTCAAAGCAGTGTTACTAATTCCAAATATATATTTAAAAGTTCTACAAAGTATATGTCATCCACAGTTATCTTTCAAAATGCCTTATAGAAATGGTAGTCAAAATTAGCCAAAGCAGTTAAATGCAAAATACAAAGAATTTTATAGTAAAATTGAAAATACCTATCATTTTTTAGTTTGCAAATCATTTTTTAAAAAACGTAGGTGTATCATACATTCATATAAGCATACAAATATCAAGCAGTTTAGACAATAAAAATAATATTAGAATGAACACCCATGAACCCATTAGCCTAATATAGAAAACATTATTAGTACCTTAGAAGCTGTTTTTATGCCCTCTCCCAGATTGAAAATCTTCCTTTCTCCTATTCCAGGAGGTAACCGCCATCCTGACTTCTGTGTTAATTATTCCCTAGTTTTTCTTTATAATCTGTATTACCTATCCCTAAGCAGTTTTGTGCTTGTTTAGTTTTGAAAACCTAAGTAACAAATCCAAAAACCTAGATGTATACAGAAAGGGCTATATTGCCAATGTTACATATACCTTCCAAAGAGAGTAGAAACTGAAGAGAGTTTGTATGTTTCAGTCTTGCTTTAGCTTCTCTGAGAGTTTAAATGAGCTCTTTACAAAGAAGTCCATGAACAAGGCCATAAGTGAATAGGCAGAATATCAGTCAGGACAGTACTGTGAGTCAACTTGGAGAAGACAGACAATGCAAAGAGGACAAACTTACAAAAGAATGACCTTTACTCTATAAGTCCATTAAAATAACCAAAACACAACAGGAATATATAGTTTTTTCTGAAGTGTATGAAAATGTACATACACTTTAGTGCATACATGCAATGGGTTGAATGTTTATGTCTTCTCAAATTCATATGTTGATATTGTTACCCCCGAATGTGATGCTTTTAGGAAGTGGGGTATTTGGGAAATGATTAAGTCCTGAGGTTGGAGCCCTCATGAATGGGATTACTGCCCTAATAAAAGAGACCCCAGAGAGAGACGCTGCCCCTTCTACCATGTGAGGTTACGGTGAAAAGACAGCTATCTATGAGGAAGTGGACCCTCACCAGACTCTAAATTTGCTAGTATCATGATCTTGGACTCCTTAGCCTTCAGAACTGTGAGCAATTAATTTCTATTTTTCATAAGCCACCCAGTCTGTGGTATTTTGCACTAGCAATCCAAATGGACTAAGACAATCATACATTTATTTATTTTAGAAAATTAGAAAGAGCTTCTGGAAATTAAAGAGATGATAGCAAAAATGAAAATTCAACAGAGAAGTTGAAGATAAAGTTGAGAAAATCTCCCAGGAAATAGAACAAAAAGATTAAGAAATTAACACTAAGACAGAAAAGATAAGAAAATTAGAATACCAGTTTAGGAGATACCATATCCAATAGCAGGCATTCTAAAAGGAGGGGGAGAAATTATGAATGATTCAGGAACATGGACCAAAAAGAAAGACATCAAGTATAAGATTAAAAGACCCTACCTTTTGCTCAAAACAAAGATTTAAATAGACGCATACTGACGCAGATCATCAAGCAATTCCAGAATACTTGAGATGAAATTAAGATATGATAAGCTTCCATAAATAATGACCCCATACAAAAGATAGAGGATAGGATTGCTTTAAACTTTTCAATAGCAACATTGCAAACAAGAAGATACTTGAATAATGAATTTCAAATATCTGAAGAAATATGATTTCCAACTTAAAATTTTATAACCAGACAAACTATCATAAGTTATGAAATAGAATTAAGATATTATAAGACATATAAAAATATACAAAAATTTACTTCCCTGTGTTCTTTTCTGAGGAAGCAATCAAAGATTGATCCTTTATGAAAAAAAAATTGAAGTAAACAAGGGACTCTAACACAGGAGAAAAGTGAAGTGAATCCCCAAGATGGTGGTAAAGGAAGATCTCAGGATGACAGCTGTATATTTAGTGAAGAGTATAACTACTCCAGTTTCGAGGAGGTACTTTTTTCAAGATGAACCTGTTAGAATGCTTGTTGTGAATGGATTTCTTGAAAGGACATTGAGACAACTAGTGAAGAGTTTAGGATTCAATTGTTGATGAGTAGTTAGAACATTAAGCAAGTAAATAAAAATTAAAACCTCCAAGAAAACTATGAAGTCATCCCAGACTCTGACAAATACATATATATATATATATATATATATATATATATATATATATATATTAATCCAACCTAAATTCAAATAAGACTAATTTGGAGGAAGAGCAATTAAAGGGGTTCATTTGTAGTGTTGAAGCAATTGAAGGGGTTCATTTGTAGTGTAAGCAGTAAAAAGTAGGAGTTAAGGTCTCCTCTTCCATAGTGGGAAGTCAATAAATAATGCCCACATATTATTTAGAGATATAGAAGATCACAAAATAATAAGCTAAAAAGTTAAAAGTGGTTATCTTTTCGAGAGGGGAAATGATTGTAGATGGGAATGGGGCACTGCAGTTTCTAAAATTTCTTGAGAATTAATTGATTCTTTAAATGAGGTATAATTTTTGACAAAAAAACTTAAGAGGAGATATATAATTTCATACACACACACACACACACACACACACACACACACACATATAATATATAAAGAAAGAAAGAGTATCCTGTATGCTCTGCAGAGAATCCAGAACTAAAAGTCTGAGGTCTGATAGCACCAGTGGTGACTGGGAGAAGTGGAAAGATGTTCAGAAGGTCTATAGTTAACATTTGGTTCTCAAGCTCAGGTCCCTATTCCAGGTTCACAATAGCAAGTCAGTTGTTCACTCCTAATCTGACTTCCCCTGACCACTCCTTTAGGCAACTTTCGTCTTCATTTATGCCCATTGTACCTTAATTAGGTTGCTAGTGGTACTAAGATGCTGTGATATAGCAGTTAACACATGAACTTTAGAATCAGAAAGAGTTTGAATTCTGACTTGCTCCTTTGTTTGTCATATGGTCTTTGGTGAATTAGTTAACATCTCTGAGCTTTAGTTTTCTCTTTTGTGGAATGAAAAATAATAATGGCCACCTCTAAGAGCTAGTGAGAGGATTAAGTGAAGCAATATATGTAAAGGTACTGATACAGTGTCTGGCATGTAATGAATGCTGTTATTACTAAAGTCCAGAAGCATACTACTGTTAGAAACAGTATTTTAATTTAAGTCTGAGACTCACTTATTTAAAATCACTATGGGTACTTGGTGTTTTTAAAATTATTGGTCATGACTCATTGTTGGATCATGGAATCAATTCAATGGGTCATTATCACATATTAAACACTAAAACAAAGTAATAATTAATAGACTAGAGTACTTTGCATTAATAAGGGTTTTTTTAAATGTTTGAGAAACATTGACTTAACTCTTGATGAGAAGGAAGCATACTATTTGAAGGTAGTGACAGTTCTCTTCTTTTTGGTGAAAACATGTCTATAAAAAAATTGCCTCTAGAAGAGGGTAAACGGGGTCTAATATATGGTGATGGAAAGAGAACTGACTCTGGGTGGTGAACACACAATATGAGATATAGATAATGTATTACAGGATTGTACACCTGAAATCTATGTAACTTTACTAACAATTGTTGCCCCAATAAACTTTAATTTAAAGGAAAAAAAATTGCCCATGTTTATAATAAGGTAACTCCTACTGTTCAGGACTACCAAAGTCCAAAAAAGTATTTTTTTGGATCTATTGTATCCTAGGTCAGCTTTCATGCCTAAGAATAAAGTTCTGAAATCTTATAAAATAAATTTAGTTTATAAAAATGTTTTTGATAAAATGTTGTATTTTAAAAGAAGCAGATATATATTTATCACCCAGATCTTGGTTTTGAAATACAATTTCCCAATAAAAGGAATCAGGCTTCCTTGGAGAAATGGCTGATTACACAATAGAGGATAGAAAGTATAAGATGAACCTGGAACATTTTGTGCAAGGAAGTACACATTGCTCAAATATTGATGAGCCATGTTAAAAGAACTCACAAGCCCTGGCTAAATATGCAACTCAAAGTGCAACTCAAAAGGAATATTTGGAAAGATAAGTTATTCTTGGGCTGGGTAGGAAAAATACAAATGAACCTACAGCGTCTTGTAGTAATAGAAAGCAAGTAAGTACTCAAAAAATAAAGTGATGGGAGTTTATTAAAAGATGCAGGAGCCCACCTAAAAGAGCTTCTAATAGCTAAAGCTGGAACAACTTGAACAACAAAATAACACACTATTGTATTATCCAAAGTATAAAATAAATAACCATGAGTCCATGTGCATATAAATAAGTCATTAAATAAATAAATAAATAAATAAATAAATAAATAAATAAATAAGAACGGACAGATTTTTGTTACTGAAGAATTCCAAATCATGTATGTAAATACTGTCCCCTCTTGGAAGTGGAGCTTAATCCTGCTTCACCCGCTCCACTCCCCTTCCACTCCTAACCTTGAATATAGGTTGGATTAATTGACTTCCAAAGTACACCATATGGATAAGGGACAATTACAGTGAAGAAATCTGAAAAACACTACTTTAGCCTAGTGATCAAGGCTAATATTGCCAGTAATAAGTCATGGTGATGGCATTTTACCTCTGTGATATTACGTGATAAGGACACTTCACTTCTGTGGTATTATTCCCCCAAATCCTTAACTCCAGTCTAATTATGAAAAATCATCAAACAAAACCATATTGAGGGACATTCTAAAAACTATCTGACCAGTACTACTCAACTGTTAAGGTCTTAAAGGGCTAAGAAACTGTCACAGACCAGAGAAGACAATGGAGGCAATACAACTGTATGCAATTTGGTGTCTTCGATTGGAACAGTAAAAGAACATTACTGGAAAAACTGCTGAAATTTGAACAAGTCTGGGGTTTAGTTCTTAGCAATATACCAATGTCAGTTTCTTGGTTCTAACGAATGTACAATAGTAATGTATGACGTTAACATTAGGGGAAAGTAGATGAAGCGTATATGAGAACCCTCTAACCTCGCAACATTTCTATATATTTAAAATTATTCCAAAATAAAAAGTTTATTTTAAAAAGAGCAAATATAATTTAATAACAACAACATTAATAAAGAACTGAAAGCAAAGAGCTCTAGAAAAGGAGAATCATAATTTTCTGTGCAAATTTTGGAAAATATTCAGAGCAATGTGGAGATGAGCAAGTTTTTATTAGGTTGGTGCAAAGCTAATTGCGATTTTTGCAATTTTTTAACCTTTCAAACAGCAATTACTTTTGCACCAATCAATAGAAAGTTGATCACAGCTCCCAGATGATAAGAATTTGATATAATCAATTTTCAGTCCTCATACCTGGAGAGGTTGAGAATCTTGCTAATGTCACTTGGCCAGGTAAGTCATATGAACAGCTGTTTTATGATAGTCTATGCTCTATATTTTGATGAAACCATTTGCATTGTAACATGAACTTCTGGTGTTGCAAGAGCCACATCTTTGCTTTATTCTTCTTTTAAAGGATTCCCATTATCCTTACTACAAAATTTAACCTTCTTAGTTGTTTGCTAGGGATCTCTAGCTCTAGTCATTCTACCCTTTGGTGGCCATCACACAATCTTTTTTCTCTGACTCGAACACTGTCCCCTTTACTACTGTCCCCATTCCACCTGGTTAAATCTGGAATCATCTTTTTCTAGTTTCAGCATAATGACACTCCCTCATAGAGGTGAACTGACTACCCTAAAGTTGCCATAATAGAATCTGCCAATCACACAGAGCAATTCTCTTGCCTTCTGGTCAAATGTATTTTAACAGTTTTCTTTCTTACTAATTACATTACTAATGGAAATCCAAATAAATGTCGAAAAAAAGCAGCATTTCAATCACCCTAACATACTAAACTATTTTCATGTGTTTAAACTTTTGTTTTTTCTTATCTATTGGCACATATAAATTTTACATAGTTGTAATCATTGTGCAGATCTACAAATATATCCTGCTTTATTTTTTATTCACATATTGTTAAGCATTTTCCATGTTACATAGATTAGGCATTTATTTTTATTATTCCTATCTTATGAATATTTCATTCATTTTTAGAGCCTACAATATATTAAGTACCAGGCAAGATAACGTGCAGACACAGAAATAAATCTTTACTCAAGGGGAATTTATGTCTAGTTTACATTAGTCAGACACTTTGCTTTCTTGTGTTAATATTATTATTATTAAATACTCTAGTCTACATTAATAAGATAATATATTATTTTTCTTTTTATACTCTGTAAATGCATAGTGCTGTATAGCCTCTAATTCCAAGTAGTCTTATCTATGAATTGCATTTACTCTTATTCTACTTTCTCTTCTTATGAACTTTCCCCAGGAAATCTCATCAGCTTTCCTGATCTTAAATGCTAAATATTCACCACAGATTCCCAAAACTTGATCTTTATCCTACACGTGTACAAAAATCTTCACTGAATGTTTTCAAGACACCTCAAATGCAGTATTTCCCGAACAGACCTCATTTCCCGCCACAATGTTCTAAATTAATGGCATCTTTATGTACCCAATTGTACAAGTAAGAACTTAAATTTATCCTCAAGTCTTCTCATTTCCCATCACATCTCTAGCTCCTAGATCCTAATGCTTCAACATTTTAAACATCTCATTTTTTTTCTCTTTTTCTCCACTCTTGTTGCTTTCATTCAGGCTTCTCTACACTTGCAGTAGCCTTTTAACTGGTTTCTGCCTTCTCTATTTTGATTTTTAAGTCTTTCTTTCTCTCTAATGAAAAAATTTCTCCTAAATCCACACCTGGTCAAGTGATTGACCTACTTCTTTATTATCTGGTACCATTACCACCCATCATTTCTTGAACACATAATGTACACCAGGCATTCTTAAGTACTATTTATTTCCTTTAATCCTCACATCACCCCTTTTCCAGTAGCCACTATTTTCATCTCAATTTTATGCATGAGAAAACCGGGGCACAGGGAGGTTAAATAATTTCCCCAGGGTTATAGCTCCAGCAAGTGGCAGAGCTAGCAGTTTGACTCTGGACTCACTGCCCTTCACATTACATTAAAATTGTCTTTCAGAAATACACAAATTCCAAACTTCTTAATGTGGTTTATAAGATTCTTCCCAGTTGGATCCAAAATTCATCCATCCATTCATTAAACATTTATTAAATACCAAGTATAGTTGGGTATAAAAAAACTTCCTTCCAAAAGCTGATGGGTTAGTGGGAAATAATACGAGAAAAATATTAAATAAATTTCATATTAATGTGAAAATAACGAGTGTAAAATCTTACAATTAAGTAGATAATACTATTAAATAGAAATATTCCTAATTCTGTGTGAATACAGTGAAAAGCTTCAACTGAGCTGAATTTTCCGTTTTCATACTTTGGTCATTTTTTCATGTTTTCTTTGGAATGTCTCCTTCCTTGACTCCATGACAAAGTAGTTTCTTCAAGATGCCACTAAATTGTCTTCTACCTTGTGGAGGCATGTGGACTTCTCAGCACAGAATTGGCATTCCTCCTTTGAATGTCCATCTTACATGAGGCAGAGTTGTAATACTGTATAATCTGTTGAGTATCATTGCTTATATTTGGGGCTGTCCACCACCTCAACCCCAGACTATAAAAAGAGATCAGTCTGATTTTTCTTTGTATTCCCTTCTACCACACCTAGCATTGGACATATAGTATCAATAATTATTTAAAACATAAAATTAAAATGATGGCAGCCAGCACTTTAATGTTTACTATGTGCCTGGTTTTCTTCTAAATGCTTTACATGAGTTAGATGAATGAATAGGTAGATGAATGAATGAATAAATAAAAGAAATAGTCTAGAGAGAGGTTGGCTGGTTGTAGGTGAGCTACACAGATTCTCAGAGTCACCAGTAGGTTCTATGCTCTTCACATTGTGGTAGGCAGAATTCTAAAACGGCCCTTGTAATTCTTGCTCCCTGGTTATCTATGTTTCTTGCTCCCTGGTTATCTATGTTTTTGTATGGGCAGAACCTATAACTTGCTTCTAACCAATAGAATACAGTAGTCCCCTCGTTTGTGGTTTCGCTTTCCTCAGTTTACCCAAGGTCAAAATACTTGAAATAGAAAATCCCAGAAATAAACAATTCATGAGCTTTAAATTGCACACCTTTCTGAGTAGTGTGATAAGATCTTATGCTGTCCAGCTCCATCCTGCCCAGAACTTGAATCATCCCTTTGTTTTGTTCAGCATATTCATGCTGTATACACTGCCTGCCTGTGAGTCACTTAGGAACTCCCTTGGTTATCAGATAGACTGTCATGATATTGCAGTGTTTGTGTTCAAGTAACACTTATTTTACTTACTAATGGCCCTGAAGCACAAGAGTAGTGATGCATCACGCTTGCAATTCAGATATGCCAAAGAGATGCTGTAAAGTGCTTCCTTTAAGTGAAAATGAAAAGGTATTTACGAATAGGAAAAAAACATAGTCTATATAGGGTTCAGTACTATTTATGGTTTCAGGCATCCACTGGGGGTCTTGGAATGTTTCCTCCACGGATTAGGGGCAGGGGGTGACTGTATGGCAAAGGTGAAGGAGTTTCACAGATGCAATTAAGGCTCCTAATAAAATGACTTCAAGTTAATAAAAAAGGAGATTGTCCTGGGTGGAGATAATGAAATCAGGTGAGCCCTTTAAAGGAAAGTCTAGAGGTCAGAGACTGTGACGGTTAATTTTGTCAACTTGTCTAGGCTATATTCTGCCCAGCTGTTTAGTCAAACATCAGTCTAGATGTTGCTATGAAGGTATTTTAAAGATATGATTAACATGTAAATCAGTAGATTTTGAGTAAAGCAGATTATTCTCTCTCGTGTTTTTTCCAACACCACCAAAGAATTCTCCAATTCTCAGTAGACACAGAGTGGGTGTCTTACACATTTAGCTAAATTCTCACACAATCTACCTGGAAATAGCATTAGATCCCACAGGTTAAGGGCTCAGTCCCACAAGACTGCCCCTGCAGAGATAATCAGAGATAATCTCCAAATCCAAGTTGTCACCTGAGCTTCTGACAGACCTATAAATTGGAAGTTCCCACAACCCCCTCCTCAGGTTTGATTAATTTGCTAGGGTGCTTGACAGAAACATTTACATGTGTTTACCAGTTTATTATAAAGGGTATTATAAAGGATACAGATGAACAGCCACATGAAGAAGTACAAAGGGTGAGGTCCGGAAAGGTCCGAGTGCTGGAGCTTCTGTTCCTATGGAACTAGTGTGCACCACCCTCCCAGCATGTGGATGTGTTCACCAACCTGAAAGCTCACCAGATATTATTGTTCAAGAGTTTTCAGAGACTTAATTTCCAGCCTCTCCTTTCCTCCTTTCTCTTTCTCAAAGCTCACGGGTAGGGCTAACAGTCCCATCCCTCTAATCCCTTGGTCTTTCTAGGGACTAGCCCATCCTGAGGCTACCTAGAGGCCTGTCCTAAATGACGTCGTTATCATAAACTCAGGTGTTCTCAAAAAGGCTCCTGATGACCAAAGACACTCCTATCACTCAGATAATTCCAATTCAAGGGTGGTGGAGGAAGAGAGAGATTGGTTGATTTTAAAGAATTGGCTCACATAATCCTGAGGGCTGGCCAGTCTGAAATCTGCAGTATAGGCCAGCAGGCCTTAAATTCTGCAAATAGTTGATGTTGCAGTCTTAGATCAAGGCAGTCTGGAGACAGAATTCATTCCTTTGGGGGAGCGGAGACCCTCAGTCTTTTTTCTTAAGGTCTCAATTGATTAGATAAAATCCACCCACACGAGAGGATGTGGTATAACATATATCCTGAATAGATAATATGTGTTGTTTTAAGTCTCTAAATCTGTGGTAATTGTTTTTTTATGAAGCAATAGAAAAATAATACAAATTTTAAATACCTTACCATACCCAGGTGAGAATCTCGATGACTGATGTTTTGATTATTGTTTTGGGGAAATATGTCATTTTATTTAGAAATTTTTACTTTTTAAAAAATTATAAAGGGTAATATATGCACATAAAAGAAAAAAAGGAACAAAAAATATATGAAACTAATCCCTCCTCCCCCCCATAAATAAATTGTTCTGCAGCTTATTTCTCCTAATGATATGTATAGAGGAGCTTTCTATATTTTCAAATAGATCTACTTCTAATCCAAAGGTTCCCCAAATTTCTTGTATCTTAGCATCTTTAGTATCTTAGTACTCAGTACTCTGCCCACATAAATACCTAATAATTCTGTTTATTAAGTAGTTAGAGCTAAACAACTTAAGAAGCATTTATGTCCTCACAATTTGACACGTGAAAAATGAATAAATATAAAGTAGTAAAAAAATATTTTAACCTCATTCTTAAAAATCCAATTACTTACTAATGGAATGTGCATACCCTAGGTCATTACACACCTCTCTTGGAATCACAGTAGACACTGCCACTCTCATTTTCTGTTCCACATTGATTTTTCCTTTTTTGTTACATCAATTGCTGAAAACCCATGCTTGCAAAGATATGAAACCATCATATGGAATGTAGCATCTTCGAATAGTGCAACTGTGAACTCCCTTGAGACAGGAGTGTGTACTCTGTCTGACAAATATCAAGCATCACTGTGTTTACCTCAAGAATGTAAAATATCCTGAGGCCCTCTTGTGAATTCACTGCTTTGTCCTGGGTACCTGTCAGTGCACAATTTGGGAACTCTGGCCCTAGCCCATTCCTTTTAACAGGTGTGTATTAACCACTTGTTTTAATGACTGCTCAATTAAGGGTTAATTTAGGCCTTTTCTGGTTTTACTTTCCTTTGCTCTTTTATTTTTTTCTTAGTTATAACTGGAAATTCTTTCCATCAATGAAAAATCCTTATGAACAATCTTACAACTTTATTGAGTATATCTGTAGGATAAATTCCTCTAATTTGAAATGCTGGCTTAAATGGTATGATTAATTTAAATGTTGATACCATTGAAAAATATGTCTCCAAAGAGGATAAATTAATTTACATATTTTGTGTATCAATATGGCTGTTCTCCCAATTTTTTCTAATACTTGTTTTATCAAAATTTTAAATGTTTATCATTCAGAGAGGTAAAAAGTGGAATGCAAACTATGTTTTAATATGTGTTTCTTTTGTTGAGAGTTTTAGTTGTGAACAGTTTTACTATGTTTATTGACCATTTATATTTAGTTTTTTTGTCAACTGTTCATGTCCTTTGTCCATTTTTCTGTGGGATTATTTGTGTTTCCTTATGATTTTAGTAAGATCTTTGGTTAGTAACAAATTTAGTCATTTTTTTTCTCCAGACTGTCTTTCAATTTTACATTCATTTTTTTTTTCCTTTGAGAAATTTTAAATGTTCATGTATTCAAATCTACAAGCCTTTCCCGGTGGCTTCTGGGTGTTTTGTTATGGCAGAAACAATCAAATAACAGTTTAAAATTTTCCCATATTTACTTGTAGTATTTTCAACATTATTTTTACACTTAAATCTTTGTTACAACTGGAATTTATTTTGGTGTAAGTGGTAAAGTAAGGATATATATTTTTCAGATTAATCAATGCTAACTGCTATACTAAACAACCCTAAAATCTTTGTGGTTTAACATTAACAAAACTTTCTTTCTCATTCATGCATAGTCCAAATTAAAAAATAACAGAGCTAGGCTTGAAATGGGCAATCCATATTCGAGTCCATGCTCTTAACTCTATTAATTATTCTTCAAGTGGGTATGTGATCTAGTCCTTTTTGCTTTAAGTTCCACTTCACATTGGGGCCTAGGGAGGAATGAAGCTCAGTTTCTGACTTGCAAAGTAAAACCAGTATGGTTTTGTTCTTCCTTCACCCTCGGTTGCTTACATCGTAAGAAAGAATCAAGGGACTCTCCAATATCAAGACAACTGAACTCAGTAGTTGGGGTTAATTTAATTTTTCTTTTGATATTCTCATACTCAATGTCTGCTTATATTTTGCCATAAAAATCAGAGTAGCCTATGGAACAAAAGTTGAAATATTCTAAATTATGAGTTGAGTCTTTCATTAGCTATTTATAAAATAGGGCACAATTGAAAACTGTTGGTTGAAACATTATGGTTGGTTGAAAAGTTATTTTAGACTTTTTAAATCTTTGCTTTTTGAGAAAAAAAACCTCTTACAGTCTTACTTTAGTCAAGTTAAAATTATTTTCAAGTGCATTACTTTGAGGAGATTTAAAATGATGATAGCCTGTTTCCATATCACATTTCATTAAGACAACTCATACTAAATATAGTACCATAGAATTGTTCAAAATATTAAGTTCTTAGTGTTCCAGTGCCTGTTTTTTGCAACGCTTCATTACATGTGTATTTAATTCTATTTTTAAAGAACATTTTCTTATTTAATTTATAATTTTCTAAAATTAGAAATAGTTCCACTTTCCAATGCAGAAAACTTGGAAAACATACAAAACATAAAGAAAAATAACCATTCATATTATCACTGCCTTAAGATAACTGCTGTTAACATTTTGGCAAAAATCTTTACAATATATTGTCATGCAATATATGTGTACACTTTTTATACAAAATTAATTCCACATACAGTATGACAGTCTTCTTTTTTATAGTTACTATGGGCATTTTCTCATATCAATATCTATTTTTCTAAAACTTCATCTCTAATGGCTGCAGAGTATCCCCTGATAGTGTTTGAAAAATGAAAATACTTTCATTTGTGAAAATCAAGTGATATGCTCATTCTAAAACAATCAGACAGTGCAAAAAAATACAGAAATTATAAAATTTATGTCAGCCATAAGTCCACCTTCTGGAAATATACACTATTAATATTAACCTCCAGACTGTCGATCTATCTATCTACAAACACACACACAAAACGTTTTAAATGTGATTATGCATACTGTCTTGTGACTATTTGTTTAAATTTTTTGTTTTATTTTTAATTTTCCCCCCGTTTTTTTTTAGATAATACTGGACATTCTTTTCCTTTTAATAATGAATATCTGTTCAAGATTATGTAAATAAAAACAGAGATACATCAAAATTTTGAAGTTTGTGATTTGTGTAATTTTCCATTATGAATGTAACATGGGGTCAGCAAACGGTAATTGATATGGGCTATGAAAATGGAAAGAGGAGGACTTAAGTCCTAGTTTTGCTACTAAGAAATTATGTGATATTAGACAAATGATTGATTGCTATAAATCTCACTTGCTTAATGGAAATCAGGAGGTCCCCCTAGCAGGAGTAGTAAAGAGTTAGTGGGAATCGGGGAAGGGTCCAAACAAAAATGTTTTTAGCATGTAAGGCCTGAAGAGGACCACTCTTTATTCTTCAAAGTTCAGATAATATGAAATATGTTGACTTGTGTACAAATGCAACTTCAACAGCCCTACCCAAAGTCACTCACATTGAAAAACAAAATAAAACAATACACTAAAGATTAAAACAAAGAGAGAGAAAGAAAGGGAGGGAAAGAAAAACCCATAGAGCAAAGATGGCGGAGTAAACTCTGTGGCTACATCCTTCTGCGAACACATTAAAATTACAACTAAATTACAGAACTATCAACCTGGAGAACCGTCTGAAGTCTAGCCTAATGGAAGTTCTGTAACTAAAAATATAAAGAAGCCACATGGAGACTGGTAAGAGGGATGGAGACATGGAACGGGCCCCACACCTGCATGTGGCTGTTGAGAATCAGGAGGGATATCTCAGCCACTGAGTTCCCCCCAGAGAAGCAATGGACCCCAGCCCCCCATAACAAGCTCCCCAGACAGAGTACTGGTCCTGGGAAGAAGAGCACCCACAACATCCGTTTGTGAAAAACACTGGGGATTCCAACTATTTGGGAAGGCTGCAGGAATCCCAGACATCCTCTTAAAAGGCCCATGCAGACTCGCTCAAAGGCACTCACCTTGGGCTCCAGCGAAGAGACAGTGACTTGGGTGGCCTCGCAGACTTACAGGAACAGACTGAGGAGTGTGGCTTCAGGAGTAAGACTGAAGACTGGAAGGCAGTCGGCATTTTCCCAGTGAGGGAGGGTCCTCTTCCCAGGCAGCCAGCAGGTGGGCGCCATCTTACCTATGTTTAGCCCACCCCCACAGGCCAAATCTGAATCCGATTGGCTTGGAGAGCTCTGCTGTTCCACCCTGCTGACTCAGCTAGGACCCCACCCCACCTAACTCACAAACCTCTGGAGGCACTTTCTCCCTGAGCAAAAAGCCCCCTCATTCATTGCACTCTTTCTTGGAAAACTATCAGAGTCTACAAGCCCCAGGCAGGCAGAGACTAGCCTCATGTACTCTGAGACTTTTACTGAGTCGCTCCAGGCTCAGCACTAGCACCAACCAAGGTCTATGTTAACCTGGTGACCAAAACTCTTCCCATTCTAGTGACTTTCTGAGACACTGCATCACCCAATTTGCATACCACATGAGGCTTTATCAGTGGCTGAACCTTAAGGGAGCTGGCAGGTCACAACAGGCTTCCGGGTGCCCTGGCTTTTTTCAGAGTTACACCAGCACCAGTAGTGGTGGCAACCATCCTGGTTTCACAGTGTGGCCTCCACACACCTCAAGGTTTAGCGGAAGTAGCGAACAACTACGGATTGCTTTGTAGCTACTACAAGGTAGCCCCCGGATGGTAACAGTCAGTGGCTAACTTGGGCCTACACCAGAGCCTCCCCAAAGAGGCCCCAGAACCAAATACTTGGAGGTTGGCTTCAGACCACAGCAGAGGACTGCCCAATTAGCCCCACAAGTGGCAAAAAGGATGGTCTCAACAGGCACCAGAGCCCCTGGGGCGAATCCCACTCAGTGGGGTAAGCCTCCCCGGCAGTAGCCCTTAAGCTGTGGATATGGCCAAACCCCACAGCTTGTCAGCCTGAAGGTCAATCCCACAAACTGACATGCCAACAGCAATCAAGTCTCAACTATCACTGAGAGCACACACAGCCCACATAACGAACACACCTGGAGTACCCAGCTCAGGTGACCAGGTAGATTGTGCCACTGGGCCCCACAGGACACCAGCATAAGGCCACCCAGCAAAGACTGGGAGACATAGTAGATCTACCTAATACGTAGAAACAAACAGAGAGGCAGCCAAAAAGAGGAAACAAAGAAATGTATCCCAAATGAAAGAACAGGAGAAAAGTCCAGAAAAAGAACTAAATGAAATGGAGGCAAGCACCGACCAGAGACAGAGTTCAAAACAATGGTTATAAGGATGTTCAATAAACTTAGTGAGCACTTCAACAAAGACAGAGCAAGCGTAAGAAAAGGACATAGAAACCACTGAAAAAGGACCAGTCAGAAGTGAAGAATACAGTAACTGAAATGAAGACTGCACTAGGACGAATCACCAGCAGACTAGATGAAGCAGAGAATCAAATCAGTGGTTTGGAAACAAGGTAGCATAAAACATCCAATCAGAAAAAAAGAGAAAAAGAATAAAGAAAAATGAGAATAGTTTAAGACGCCCATGGGACAATATCAAGGGTAACAACATTTGCATCACAGCTACATATTTATCAACAATTATTTTCATTATAAATGGATTAATTGCTCCAGTCAAAAGACATAGGAGGGCTGAATGGATAAGAAAACTAAACTATTACATATGCTGCCTAAGAATCACTTCAGATTGAAAGATACACACACAGGCTGAAAGCAAAGGGATGGAAAAAAATATTTCATGAAAATGGAAAAAAAAAACTGGCGTAGCAATACTTATACCATACAAAGTAGACTTTAAAAGAAAGGATATAAGAAGAGAAAATGAAGGACCCAGTAATCCCACTTAGGGTTTTTATCTGAAGAAACCCCAAATGCTAATATAGTATTGTATGTTAGCTATATTTTTAATAAAAATCTTTTTTAAAAAAAACCTTAAAGCTAAACTAGGATGCTCATACATTGCTGGTGGGAATTCAAATGGAGCAGCTATTTTGGAAAAGAGTCTGGCAAGTCCTCTAAAGGTTAAACATGGAGTATTTGTGAGCCAACAATACCAATACCCAAGAGAAATGAAAACATACATCTGTCTATACAATAAGTTATGCAGTACTCTTTACAGCAGCATTATTCCTAACAACTAAAAATGTGGAAATAACACACGTGCCTATCAAGAGATGAATGAATAAATAAAATGACATGGTATAGCCATACAATGGTATATTTGACAATAAAAAGGACTGAATAGTGATGTTACAACATGGGTGAAACTTGTAACATGCTACAACATAGGTGAAAGTTGAAAACATTATGTTCTCTCAAAGAATAAAAGGCCATATTGTAGGATTCCATTTATATGAAATGTCTAGACTAGGCAAATCTATAGAGACAGAAAGTAGATAAGTAGTTGTCTAGGGCCTGGGGGGTTCGGGTGAAATGGGGAGTGACCACCAATAGGTACAGGAGTTTTTTTTGGAGTGATGAAAAATATTCTAAAATTGATTGTGGAGATGGTTGCACAGTTCTGAATATACAAAAACTATTGAATTGTGCAGTTTAAATGGATGAATTGTATGGTATGTGAATTATATCTCAACAAGGCTGTTGGGCAAAAAAGCAAACCAGGGCATTACTATTCTGAAAGATCATACAGGATGGTTTATAAAGAGTTGGATAGATGAAGCCCATCACTGATGGGTATTTAGTTCTCCTCACAATTATCAACATTTTTAGAAGAACATTTTGTACATAGCAATACAATACTGAGCACTTTTGCAGCCACCATTTCTGTTTGGAGCCACTGGAGATGTAGAGTTGCTGATCAAATGTCCCTTTTTTTTTTTAAGGAGCCTGCCCTCTTTCCCCAGAAAGGCTGAGCCAGTGGGCATTTCCTTGAGAGAATAAAGTTGCTGCAAAGCATCTTTTTAGAATTTTTCTGTCAGAATGGTAACACAAGACACACATAAAAAAGTCCTAGTATTATTTCAAAGCGTCTTGCCTTTGGAAAGAGTTTTAATATTGTTAAAATATTCAAAGTAGCTCTGTCATAATGCTTACAGTATTGGTGTCGGTTCTGGTAGACAAGCCATACAAGTTGATTCTGCTTTGATCCTGTTTGTGGATGTTCGCATGCATTGCCGCAGGGGAAAACATGGTCTCCCGCTCAGTTGTTTCCCTGACTACTTCCAGCAATGGATATTAACCTAAACTCTGTTGCAGTTTGTTAACACATCTAAGTTGAATTCAAAATACCTACAGTTTTAAACAGCTAAAGTGCTAACAGATGGGGAGAGGGCTCCTATACTGTGTGAGGAGGTGTGGAAATGTGAAATTTGAGTCAAGAGAACGCCACCGATTTTTTTTTTTTAAAAGAGCCAGGCGAAAGAATTTGGAGCACACAGTATGTACAATTTTATGCTCCCTTAGTCCCTCAAAATGCTTTGTCAATGGGCAACTGGAGCCCCCAAGGTGGCTCTTCCCTAGGTGAAGAAGCTACTCCAGGGCCGCCAGCACGTCAAGAAGTTTAAGGGCAGGATGCCCAAGAGCACTGGAATGCAGATGCAAGGGGCAGGCAGTGTCCGAGTAGTTCATTCCGGGGCGGCTGGAGGCACCGACCGGCAGGAACCGGCAAGCAGCGGGCACTGGGGGGCGGGGACGTAGGACGGGTCAGCAAAGGTCAGGCGATTGTTTCGGTAGGAGAACCCGGCAGTGGCGGCGGCGGCGGGCGGGGCCCAGAGCGAGTGATGTAAGGAGCGGAGGGATCCCACTAGGCGAGTCGGTACTGCTCGGTGAGACCCCAGGGGTGTGGGGCGGGGGATCCCAGTCCCCGCCCTGTGTTCCCCGCCCCTCCCCCTCCCCCTTCACGCCCCTCCCCCTCCTCCTCTGGTTGGAAAGTTTCTAGAATCTCTTCCCAGCGGCCTTTGCGGTTCCAACATGGCGGAGCTGACGGTGGAGGTTCGCGGCTCCAACGGGGCTTTCTACAAGGTACTGACCCTTTTGCCGCTTTGTCGGGTCTTCTTGGGGCTGAGGCAGGTTTGAGGGAGGGTTGGTGGTCCCGGAGAGTGAGGTTTGGGGTCGAAAAGGACCACTAGGCCAAAGTCCGAGGCCGCTGCCTTTCTCGCTTCTCCCCCCTCAACCCCGCGGTTTAACGGTCTCGGGGGCCTGGGCTCCGTTATGTTTTAAAACAACACGTCGGACACCTCTTGCGTTTTCCTACTTGTGAATCTTCTTGGGTGCTGGTCAGATCCTTGGCGGGCCGGTGAGGAGAAGCCGAGTCGCTGCTGGGCGGCGAGGAGCTCCTTGGGAGCAGGCCTGAGCGCCGGGAGGTGGGGAAGTCGTGAAAGGAGGTGGTGGGATTGTGTGGTCACGGCCGCTCCCCCGCCCCTCGGACTGGGCCGTGCGGGAGTGCCTCAGCCCGCTGCTCCGACCCTTCCCCACCCCCGAGGTGGGGCACGTCGCGGAATCTTAAGAATTCACCTTTGTATAGGGTTTGAGGCTAATAAACTTTAGTGTCTGAAGGAGAATTGGGTACGGAATTGAGGGTTAGGATCAAAGAGAAAAAATATTTAAAAACCTTGAAATGTGGCGGGTTGAATTCTTTGCGGCCTGGGAAATTGGGCGGCGCCTGTGCCCCTCTATTACGGAAGAAAAGGCGAGAGTTGTAGGCTTTTAAAGTAAGATTTAAAATGTGAAATGGATCAGGTAGGGAGGTGACTCGTTTATATCATTTACCTAGTGTTTTGGGAAGGTATTGATTTTTATTTTTCTCCCCCACGAGGTTTTTTTGTTTGTATCCATCGAAAGGAAGGAGATTCATTATATGGGATCGGGGCTGGAAAACGGAAGAGGAGTTCGAGAGTAGAGGAATTTAGTAGGGGCTTCCAGTATGGGTGGTCACATAACTGAAAATGAAATCCTTACAGTTTAGTTTTGCCATTGTAACGGTCTGTAATGCGAATTCTTCCAAAGTATGCCAAGATGTTACTAGATCAATACAAAGTCTCCCCAGCTGTTGTCTGTCAGTCAATCTCACTAAGCCAGCATCTCAAATGTTTGAGAGTCTTGGCTATTTTTATGAAGGGGCCTTCTTCTAATACAGGAGTATTGTGCGTGCGCAGAATGTATTTTCACTGGGTTTCATTTCAGCGTATCTTTTATCCCACGGGATGTTAATTTATTTGGTGGCCCTAATTTCCTATTTTCAGCGTTTTTTCCTTTCTTAGATTACTGATGAGCTATGTGGGTTTGTTTTGTCACGTGGAACCTGCATAGTGGGAAATCACAGTTGGCATCTAAAAAGATCTCCCTAAGCTTTTTACAAGTTTAAATCTCCTTAAGTGGTCAACATAAAGTAAAAGCCGTGACTGGTGGGAAGGAGTCTTAATGCACGACTAGTTATATTAGCAGCCTAGGTTTAAAACTTTGTGTCAAAGGACCTACGTAAAATTTGAGTAGCTATTTCACCGACTTCTGTTCTTATGGAAACCTAGTGATTGCCTTCTCTGAACTACTGTAGATAGAGTTATGGCACAGTGCACAAAGAATGGGATACCATACTTTTAATATCAGGGGTAAATAAGGTTCAGCATGTTTGCATCAACACCCCTGCCCCGGTGGAAAAGTTTCAAATTCTGTTTGGCTATACAGTTCTTGTGTAATGGAGACATACATTTTTTTTCTGTCGTATTGAAAATTAGAATTATTTTGTCTTAAAATTTTACAGCCTGCTGATGGTAGATAGAACACCATTTTGTAGCTAAGTATGGTTTCTTCATTTCTTTTTTTATAAGATTTATTTAAGATTATTGAAAGTTTTAGTAAAGACTGTTACACAATCTTATTTTGATTCCTTAGTATTTTTTTAATCAAGTCACAATAAATCAATGTCTCCATTTTGGAACTCTAAAGTGTTTATTGATTTCTATCAAATCAGCTTGATTTTACTTATTTAGACTTGGACTCCATCATTCATTGTTACCTAAAAATCTAAGTTCTTTGGCAAAGGTTGGGAAGAACCCCTAGCCACATTTTTTTGTGTATTAAAATAATTTTACTTGAACGTTTGGAATTTTATGTTCTGCCATAATCCACTTGTATGTGTACTTTGTGGAAAGTGGTCTTTAAAACTTTGGAAGAGTGAGAATGGTGAAGTAGAAGAAGCCCAGGATTTTGTAGTTAAATGGGAATTCTAGGTCTGTACTTCTGCTTAATCATTGTCAATCTCGTAATGGACCCGAACATCTCCCTGGGTCTGGGTGGGTGGGTGGGTGGGCGTGTGTGTGTAAAATGAGAGGTTTGAAATAGTTTAGTGGTACCCAGAATTTTTTATCCCATGAAACTTCCCACTTGGAAAAAAATTGACTTACTGCACAAATTATTTTAGCTATGAATTGAGATTTGCATATAGTAAAATTTACCTTTTTAATACACAATTATATGAGGTTTGATGAATGATAACAATTTTGTAACCACCACCACCACTATGAAGAGGTAGAATGGTATTTCACTATCTTAGAATTTGCCTCATGGTCCTTTGTAGTCAACCAACCTCCAGACCCTAGGGTGTTTTCTGTTCCCATACTTTTGCATTTTCCAGAATGTCCTATGTGTAGAATCACATAGTTTACCTGTAGCCTTTTGATTTTGTCTTCTTTCATTTAGTGTAGCAGTAATTTTATTTTTTATTTTTTCTAATTTAAATAATATGTGGTTAGTGAAGGAATTTTGAAAAAAATTTCCTTGAGATAACAGCTGTTAACGTTTTGGTGTATTTTTTCTTTCAGTTGTTTTTTTTTTCAGTATACAGGTGATTCTGATTTTCCTCTTCCTTTTCTCCCCTTCCTTTCCCTTCCCGTAAAACACAGACACATTTGGTTTTAAATGTAAATTACCAGTGAAGAATTCAAAGTTATTAGGTTAGTGGCCAATATCATGCCTTTTGGCAATGCTCTGTAGACATTGATTAAAATTTTTCTGGTGGAATTGAAACTTCATTCCACAAATTAATTGGAACCAGTAAAAAGCTGATGATTTCACCTAAAGTTAAGTCTTTTTTTTTTTAAATACTGACAAATCATGTGCTATATCTTGCTTTTTAAAAATTTAACAGTGGGTCTACCGGGGGTGGGGGGGTGCCAAAAAAATGCATATACATGACTTGTGTTCATCTCTTGTTATCAGTGTATATTGAGTATTACAATTTCAATAGTTTTTTCCTTTCTTAAAATGTGTACACATTTTTGTGGCACCCTCTGTCTAGTTGTTAAATTAAAACTTGATATGCAACTGTTTGCAGCCCTATAAATATATGTGGATTGGAAAGCATGGGCAACATATGTTAATTAAGCACTTGGTAAAGGATATAATTTTATATAAAAAATTGCTTTTATAGCCTTTTCTATTTGGAGCATGACATTTTAGGGTTTATATTAATTACTAGCCATATAAAGTGCCCCCCCCCCTTTTTTTAAAAGCTGAGAAGTAGAATTTACATTCTGTGATTGTTAGTGTATTTACAGAGTTGTGTAACCATTACCACAGTCTTATTTTAGAACATTTTCATTTACTCTCCTCAACACGTTGTGCCCATTTGGGGTTATTAAAATGCTGTTTAACTGATGTATATGATACTAAGCTTTGTAATAACATTGAAACTTGCATTATAAGTTGAAAGTAAGTCACTCACTTTCTGGCTTATGTAGAGGGAAGTTTCAGTGGTGTTCCAAGGAAATGTGTGATCTCTAAGATAGTGAGAAGTATTAGGTCTTCTCTGTAAAAGATAGAATTAATTGTTTTTAGAGCTGTACAATTTCCCCTTTGTGTGATTGACTACAAAACATTTTAAAGTTTTACAACATTTCCAAACTTTTATTACTTGGGCTTAATGTAATACAATGAAATTTGAGAATAATTAAATTATGCAGGTTTATTCATCAGTGATGATGACCTACTATGAAGCTGTGTTCTGAGAGCGTATTGACTTCAAAGTTCATATAGTTTATTATTGATTTCTTTGTGAAGATTAATAATTGAGGAAAAGATGATAGCTGTCTTAATAGTATTAGGGACACTGTTAAGTTAAAAACAAAGGTCCACATATTTTAAAGATAATTTTTAGTTGGACATGTTTTAAAATGGGCAATTTTTATAAACGTAAAAGAACTAAGATTTAAGTAAATGAAAAGGCCACGACTTTTCTAAAAATGAAATACTTTTCCTGTAGTTTTTGTCTTTGTATTAAAAAAATATGTAATTAAGAAAAACATGAAAACAAATTTAAAAATAATCTTATTTTTCTAGAGATATATTGTTAAGTTCTTGGTTTTACATACTTACAGAAAACATACTTTTTTCCACATTTTTACTTTTATGCACCTGTATATTTCCTACATCGTATATTTGTGTGTCTTTGAGTTAGATAATAGTTTTCTATGCTTGCTTGTTGTTTACTAGATATTCTATGATGCTTGTACATGTATTTCCTGATTTTGTTCTCAAGAACTCCATGAGGTATGTGTTTTTATCCCCAGTTCGCATATTAGGAAACTGGCAATGGTTAAGTTAACTTGTGCTGAAGTGAGATTTGATTCTAGGGCTTCTCACTTCCAATTGTCTCCTTTGCATAGCATTAGAGGTTCTTCAAAGGAAATTTTAGGGTTAGTGAGCTTACATTTTAGTTAGGAAGACAGGACAGACATTTGACTGGATAATAACTCAAGAAGTGAGTTTGCCATAATGTTAAGGATGTAGCAAACGAGCTTTTTTGTAGTGTGTGGAGCGATATGCGTTCCATGACTGACCCCTAGATCTTGTACTAACTAGTTGTGAGACCTTGGTTTTTTCATTTGCATTATGAGACAGTTTTAATAGACAATTTATCAAGTGGTAAAGTCCACCAAGTTGTCTTAGTTCACTCAGGCCCCATCTAGCTCTACAACAGTAACAGCTGTTATTTATTGAGCATGCAGACTATCAGACTGTGCAGCTACTTTACTTGAATTTGTCTCATGTAGTCCTCTCAATCACGATGAAGGGGGTATAGTGTTACCATCAATTGAGGAAACTGAGGCTAAGTGAATCTTGGTCCATAAAATTAATAAGAGGCTGATTCAAGATTCAGACCCTGATCTTTCAGGCTTCAGAGAGCCTGATCTCTTCAAACATTGTAGTGTGATTTTTTTTGAAGTACAAAATATATGGCTTATCAAGTTTTTAATCATAAATTACTATTAATTAACGCACTGGCAGTCACGAAGACTGAATTAGGATTCCTGGAGAAAAGAGTTGAGCTATGTCTTCACTTTACAAAAATCTACTCTTTCCAGTATGGTAGCCACTAGTCATGGGGCTGAAATATGGTAATCTGAGTTGAGATGTGCTTCAATTATAAACTACACACTATATTTCAGAGACTTAGTATTAAAAAAAATGTACATCGTAGTTTTAAAAGATTGATTACATGTTAAAATCATTTTGGATATATTGGATTAAATAAAATTATTAAAATTTTACCTGTTTCCTTTTACTTATTTTAATATGGCTACTAGAAAACTTAAAACTAGCTATGTGGCTCAAATTATAATTTGTGCTGGTATAACTATCCATGTATTTCTATCATTCTCAATTGTGAACTTTATATTGATTATGTAAAGTATTCGGTTAATACTTGAAATACTTTATATATGTGCATATGTAACTTCTTATTTAAAATTTCTTATGATGTGGCACTTCTTGGAAATCTTGCCATGTAGCTTTTTTTCTTTTTGAGAGTGCCAGAGCCTTTTTTAAAATTTATTTTCCAATTACAGTTGACATACAGTATTAGTTCCAGGTGTACAATGTAGTGGTTAAACATTTACATACTTTACGAAGTGATCACCCTGGTGAGTAATCACCCATCTGACACCATACGTAGTTATTGCAGTATTATTGACTGTCTTCCCTATGCCAAGTAGTATTTTTGAGAATCAGAAGGCTTTAGAAGATTCTTTGGCACGTATTTAGCAAATAGTAAGAAACTCTGTTTTGATGGTTGTTAAATTTTCTAGGACCAAATCTTCATAAACAGTTCAAGGAAAACAAAATTAAGCAGTGCAAGGCATTGCTTTATTAATCTGAACATATGTATTAGCATGTATAACAATCCTTTTATTTATGCTTACATTAAAGAGGTTGAAAGCCATGGAAAAATTGAACCATTAAATTTCAGTTATATCAGTTGTTTTAATTTGTCTCTTAATAATACTCCATCTAGCCTCAGCATTTTTTGCTTAGCTTTTTTGGGAGGGTGAGTAGAGGTCTCCTCCAGTAATAACTGAGGGAGTTTATAAATACTGTTGGCAAAGGAGTATGCATTTCCATGTAACAATTTCTTCAGAATAATCATATTAAAACTTTTTCTCATAACTTGTTGCTCTCATAGTTTTTCAGGTTCTTTTCAAGTTTTGTAGTGATTTGATGTGTACTTTGCACATAGTAGGACTTGAATATATATTAAATGAACAAATGACTCAGTCATTCTTGGCTTTTGGACACTGATGCATTGTTAATCTCAGTGTAACTGCATATATACAAAACTACATTTTTTATTTTGATGCAAACTGAACTTGATTTTTTTAGGTGGTATATATTGATTCTGGTCAAGTTCAGATATTGTCAGAGAACTTTATGAATAAAGAGGAAAATGATAAGGAGCTTCAGCTCCGCAACAGGAAGGTCATAGGAGTTTTCGGTGGCCATTTGGAACTCCTAAATCATTCTCTTTCAAGGAGAATTATTGGATATTATAAACTTGTGAAATTAACAAGCCAAGAACATTGTTGCTATGCAAGCATTAGTTGATATTAATGCGTTCTTTTTTTGTTTTTTTAATGGTGAAAGAGTAGTTTATTAGAAGAGATAGTACATTCCAAAGAAATAGGAGTGGACCCAAGCAGCAGAGAATGGCTCAAGGGCCCAAGGTGGCTTTATTGGGAGAAATGGTACACCCAAAGGATTTGAAGAGGGCCCAGAGCAAAGGCAAAGTTCAAGAGGCTCAAAGGGCTAATGCATTCTTAAGAAATTCTCACACTTTCATTGTTACTCTTTTATTCAGAACGGTTAACTGGTCAATACTGAAAAATGATGAAGCCTTGCTTTGAATAACTTTTTTCGTTAATAGAACTTAATTCCATAGCGATGCAATAATTTCTGTAATGTATGAGGTCTGACAATTAAGTTCGCAAACTCATCCTGGAGAAAGTGCTACGTACCTCATTGCTGAATATCACTATGGTCACCTTTGAAGCACTCCCCTTGGGAAGGTATGCATCCACGCCAGCGCCTTAGTCCACCCTCCAAAGCAGTTGTAGGACTTTTCCTGAAGTGGCCATCAGAGCTGTCGTATTACCCTTGATGTCCTGAATGTCATCAAAATGTGTTCCGTTCAACATTTTCTTTGTCTTCAGGTAAAGAAAGAAGTCATTGGGGGCCAGATCAGGTCAGTAGGGAAGTAGGGAGGGTGTTCCAACACAGTTATTTGTTTACTGGCTAAAAACTCCCTCACAGACAGTGCCGTGTGAACTGGTGCATTGTTGTGATTGCAAGAGCCATGAATTGTTGGCGAAAAGTTCAGGTCGTTTAACTTTTTCACGCAGCCTTTTCAGCACTTCCAAATAGTAAACTTGGTTAACTGTCCAGTTGATGCAAATTTATAATGAATCATCCCTCTGCTATCAAAAAAGGTTAGCAACATCGGTGCAACAAGTTGGCCAACTTAATTGTCAGATCTTGTATAATTAGTGAATTTGCAGACTTCTTTGTAGAAATGTGTCCATTGATTTTAAATAATTTTCATTTATAGATATTAGTTATGCCTTTAAAAAAGTTTGAAGTTAAGACACTTTTTGATTGCTGTAGCTGTCTTGTATGTTTGTGCTTATTGGAATCAAATTACAACTCAGATCTTTTAGATGTTGTAAACATCAAACAAACAAGTTCATTACTTAGAATGTAGATTTGAGATCCCTAGACATGGAAAGATTGAAAAGATGTGGGGAATGGTGATGTATACACATATGTGCTGTGTGGAAAATGTGCTGGCTGACAAAGTGTTTAAGATATTATCTCAATTCTTTAAACATTTACATACATATGTGTAATTTCACAAATGCATAAATATATAAAAACTTGTTTTATTCCAAATTTTTTTTCCCTTTTGTTTCTCTTTGCTCTCCTTTACCACCTGATCTCTTCCCAACTTCATTTTAGGTAACCCATTTATAACCAAGTATATGTTGTACCTGATATTTCTCCATACTCAGTAGAGTGGTACAAAGATACACATTCAGATAAATTGTAGGTTTTTTTCCATACAGTATAACTGGATATATACAAAAAACTACATTTTTTATTTTGGTAGAAATTGAATTTAGTTTTTTGGGGGGTACATATTTATTCCGGTCAAGTTCAGATAATTGTTGCAGATCTTTGTGCATACAGAGAGAACTGTAAAGATAAGGTAATCTACATCTTGGTTATTTTCACTTGGAGTATTAATTTTTCATTGGTTACAAAATATTTCGTAGTAAAAATTACTGTGTGAAACCTAGCCATTCCCCAGTTAATAGACACTCATTTTGTTTTCAATTTTTTGCTACTCCACGTCTGTTTCTACTGGATCGGTTTCAAAGAATTGGATAGCAAATGAAGCTAGGAGTCTTATATTCCTTACCATACTGCCATAGGCCCTTTCTTTTTTTACCTATCACATAGTAAATAGTGGATGAGACCGATTTTAATAGTGAAACTCGACTGTACCATAGTGTCTTCAGTAAGTGAGATTCCCCCCTTACCCTAATGAGTTCTTTTTATATCTGTTAACTGTAGACGTAGTCCAGAAACATAAAGTGTTTTGTTATACATTATTTAAATTACCTGACAAAAGCTCCAGGAAGATTTACCATGGTGGGGGGGAGGGAATAGCTTTACTTCTGGCACACCTTTGCGTGCCTGCAAGTTCCTTAGTTCAAGAAGCTTCACCTTCAGTTTGCGATTGACATATAGATACAGATATAGGTATAATTACTTAGGTTATGATGATCTCCATCTGGGATCCTCAGTTCATTTTCTCAACCTAATAGTTTCTCATCTGAATTATAAAACAATTTTTTTTCTCAGTGTTTCAAGGATGGTGTACCGCTAGTACCATTCAAGATGCATGGGAGAGAAGTGAATTCATTACATGAAGTGAATGCCTTAATGATAGGGCTGTATTGTCTTAGAACTGTATTTAAGAAATACCGTTTGCTGTATTCAGTTTTCTGTTATTTCATTTTGTAAATTGGATGATGTATGTATAAAGTACACCGTAGGACAACAGGTGATTCTGACTGTTGACATATTGACTTGAGATATAAAAGTAAGCCAAAGGTGGAGATGTCTTTATAGTTGGAAGTTGGGTTTAGAGTCGTGGAATAGGTTCTTTTTTCATATATAGATTTGGGAAGTGAGTTGAAAATCCATACAATTCCATTGTATGGAGAATGGAATCAGTTTTAAAAGGTACTAAGTAATGTTGCCAGTTAATCTGTAAGTGGTAGTTTTTTTTTTTAATCTTTTAGAATTTTTGTTACTTATTGAAAGATCATCTTAGAATACATGGATACATAAAATGGAAAATAAAAGCATATAAATTTAAAAGAAAACTTAAATTGGTTAAAACATCTTTACATTCAGATGAGTGTGTTTCTTCTCACAATATCTTTCTCAGTGCCATGGAGAGCACTGACGTTGCAAACGTTCTTTAAAAGAGCTCTCCTGTATTATCTCCAGGATTTTCTTCCAAGAATTTTCACCCACTCTGCAAGTTTTGATGCGGATGCTTTTTTGATTTTATGAGAAGGTGTCAACAGGACAACCTTCTGGTAAGAAACCTCAAATCTTTCCTAAATGGTTTGCTGAATGGAATGTTTAGGGGTTACAAGTCAAGTGTCACAGCAATTCAAGCAAACCAAGTTTGGGCGTGCTTAAATCAGTGACATTTGTATCCTGACTGCCATGTGGCTATCAGCTCTTCTAAGAAGCATCCTCATTTCGGAGATGTTAAATTGTTAGAATTGATGGAGTAGGAAGGTAGTCTGGGGCCAGAGAATGAATCCACAGATAAACTGATAATTGATTAAAGGGTAACAAGTGATAAACCCATTGTGACAGTTGAAAAACAAAAACCTGAGGCAAATTTTACATAAATTATGCTATTTCCTTTTTCATGGTTATGTTTTTGAATTCACATTTATCCACAGCAGTAAACTTTGCCTGATGTAGTTAGGGGAAATGGAGACTTAATCAAGTTGGAGAATATGCCCAATAAGATATTAACAAATTGAGTTCAATGCCTCTAATACCCTGTTTCCCCGAAAATAAGACCTAGCCAGTCAGCTCTAATGCGTCTTTTGGAGCAGAAAATTAATATAAGACTGGGTCTTATATTAAAATATATACAAAAATAAAAGTTTTACTCCAAAAGATGCATTAGAGCTGATTGTCACGCTAGGTATTATTTTCGGGGAAACACAGTATATAGAGAATTCTAATCAGGTTTAGAGAACAGTATTTTATCATGAGTTTGCTTCAGTAATTAAGCCATCAGTTGTAATACTTCAACACATTGGAGAAGGCATCAAAAATACAGTTATTTTCACTGTTGTGCCAAATACATTGAAAAATAAAATCTCTGAATTTCACACCAGTGATCCTGAGAAAGACTTAAAGAAGAAAAAGTGACAGGTCTTACAGCTGGAGGGAATCTTACCTAAGAATACTTGGTCAAGTTTGAAGGAGGCAGTAAGTAATGTGTGTGAAAACTTTTTGCTTGCATAAGAAAATAAATATGAATTAGAGGTTTGATTCTTGATGGATCTCTTGCTTTTTACCACTTAAGATTGGAGTCTTTAAAAACCTACCCTCGGGGCCGGCCCGGTGGCTCTGGCAGTTAGAGCTCCTCCAAAGGCTGCCGGTTCAATTCCCACATGGGCCAGTGGGCTCTCAACCACGAGGTTGCCAGTTCAGTTCCTCAAGTCCTGCAAGGGATGGTGGGCAGCGCCCCCTCCAACTAAGATTGAACACAGCACCTTGAGCTGAGCTCCCGGATGGCTCAGTTGGTTGGAGCACGTCCTCTCAACCACAAGGTTGCTGGTTCAACTTCGGCAAGGGATGGTGGGCTGTGCCCCCTGCAACTAGCAATGGCAACTGTACCTGGAGCTGAGCTGCTCCCTCCACAACTAAGATTGAAAGGACAACTTGACTTGGAAAAGTCCTGGAAATACAAACTGTTAACCAATAAAGTCCTGTTCCCTTTCTCCAATAAAAATAAAAAATAAAAAACTGAAAAAAAATCCCGAAAAAACAAAGCAAAAAAAAAAAACACCTACCCTCCATTTAGGAAGATTGCATTGTTCCTTGCTCAATCTATTGGCAATCAGCAACTTTTTAAGAAGAATTTTGAAATTTAAGAGTTACAGCTTTAGGGTATAAATCTTAGGTTTTTGGATCTGGTCTTCCTTTCTGAATCTTACTTTTAGTTGAGGATTCAGGCTGTCTAGTTTCTGTTAGTAGTGTGCTGACTATTAAGGTTTTTAAGTTTCTGTTTCCTTTTATAAGGAATGTAAATCGGGGGTTGTAATGAATTGCGTCAGTAGGAAGTCTGGAGTTTTGAAAAACCTAAAGCAGTTGATGACTTTGAAGTGATAGTTACTTTGCAGTTAAAGGAAGTTCTCTAGGCTAGGATGGTATGTCCTTAACGAATTCAGTGGGAAGGTTCTCAAAGGGATTCATGCATCTCTATAGATTTGTAAGCCATAGTTTAAGCAAAGTCTCTGATAAATGGATCTGTACTTTAAACATTAAAGTTTTATTTTAGCATTAATGTATGTTTTGGACAAGATAGCTGTCTTTCCAACATCTAGATTTTGATTTTTATTCTGGAACATTACCTTAACTAGACTTTTTAGGAAAGGTCCCTTATTTTTTTAAATTAGTATTGCTACCAGACTTAATAATCTTCTGGAGCTTAAAACTATGAATTAGCAAAAACATTTTTACATCTGATTGATAATTTAATGAAAAGAGCTCCAGACAAAAGATGAAGCTTTATATTCGGTATTTTTAATCTCCTAGTGAGTGAAACTTTGACGCTATATACGGTAGATGTGTATGGTTTCAACTTCCTGTGTCTAATGAGGGGTCTGGAAGGTCTATAACAAATTTTGTCTTCAGAGTCATTAGCCAGGATCCATAATTCATCTATTCTTATTCTTGACTGTATCTCAGTCTTTGAATTCCTGAAATATATTCATACCATGTTTCTTTCTGTTTAACCAGTAGGATTCCTACCCCCACCTTCCCATTACTACTCTCATCAAGTTGGAAAAAACTTCTGTTTTTCAGCTGTAGTGTGCTGTAACTTCAAAAATTTATCCTTAAATTAGGCAGGTATCCTGTGCACCTGTTCTTTCCATAGGTCAGTTAAACTCCCTCCTCAAAATTGCCAAACACCTTATGCAAATATTTAAAAAATGAAATTGATCTTTATAGTCTGACAAGGATCTAAAAGATGTACAATGGGAGGAGAAAAGCAAAGTTCAGAACAAATTATAGTAAATGTATAATGAGGATTTATATATTACTCAAATTACAACTCATTTTTGTGTGTGTGTGTGAATTACTCATTCACGTAGTTCGTACCCATTCTTCCCTTACTTATCAGTTCAGCTTGTTCTTACTCATCTGAGAATATTATAAATTGGGAACTTTGTTGTTTAACTCTCCTTCCATTATTTTGTATTGATATGGTTTTACTATCTTAGCTCTTAGGTAGTATGTTTATCACACTTTTTGTTTGTGGCTTTTGGGTTTTGTATTTTTGGTTACAAAGTCCTTCCTTAGTCCAAGGTTATAATTTACTGTGTTTTCTTACAGAATCTTTATTTTTTTTAAAGTTTGAATATCTCATCCACTGATTTTGTGTGTGTGTGTGAAGAAATTCATTTTTATTTTCCTCAATTATTGAAATGTCCCAATGCTATTTAAAAATCCATTTGTTAATTTCCTCAGTGACTTTGACATATTTTTGGTATCTGTGTCTGTTCCCTTTAAATGTCTTTTTTGTCTCAGTTAATGTAGCTTTAAAATAAGCTTTAACATTTGGGTAGGGAGTGTATTCTCGTTATCCCCTACCCCATTTAAAGGGTTCCTTTTTGAATGCTTTCTTGCATGTTTTTAAGATAGACGTTGGTGTAATTTTATTAAGAGTAACCCCGTCCCCCCAACAGAATCATATACTCCCTTAGTATTTTAGTGGGATCCCATTTAGGGATTCCATTTACAATGTCAAGTCCCTCTATCTAAGAATGTGAAGTGGTTTGCAGTTTTCTAAATATTATATTCATTAGCCAAGTTTCCAAGATTTCTGCACATAGGTCCTGCATATTTTTGTGGTGGTTGTTGAGGGCATTTCTGGGGTTTTATTTTTTGAATGCTGTTGATAGTAGAATGATTTCATCTGTTTTATTTTCCAGCTGCTTACAGTTTTTGTCCAGGAAGCTTAATTGATTATTGAATCGTTGAGTTTTTAAAAATTTTTGTTGTAGGCTAGGTTAGGCTTTTGAAAAATCAATTCTTAAAATAGTGCTTTCGATACTTAGGATTCCTGCTATTCCCTCCGTCCCCCAGTTTATACATAATTTATGGCATTCCTGGATTTTTTACCCTATGATGCTGTTATTTTGTCCAGCGGAACTTTCTAAGGTGCTTTGATCACAGTTCAGATGTATTACACTGTCTTGTTACTTACTGATGATTATGTTAAAGTTATTAAGAGTTTCAAATACATATTTTGGACTGTGTGAATGAATACATTAAGAAACCATTTTATAAAGATGCCTTAGAATCTTCCACGTTTGCATATATACGCGAAGAAGAAAAAGAAATGTGAAGTTTTTTTCTGAGAAATATGGTTTCTGGGCCAGATGAATGTGAATAAGAAGAGCGATAACATCCCCAAAGGTGGGACTAACACCAGGAGGACAAAGTGATGGCGACTTGACGTTGTAAAGACTCACCTGTGCCATTTCAGACAGGTGTGGCCGTTGTTTGTGGCCTTTGTTACCTGACTCAAAGGTTTTGGTAATGATCAAACCCTGACATTTTGGGTCTCTTGAGCATAAAGGGACCCATCATTCTGATAACATGGAGAGTATTGACCGAGTCCTGCATCAAATGGACACAATTTCCTCGAGTTCCGGCCACTAGAAGTGCCTTATCCTTAGAATCTATGGTTTGGAGATTGAAACATATTTTCTAATTGTTCACTACAGCCCAAATGCACTTTAAGGACCCATCCTTAATCCATTTAATCTTATGCCTAAAGGATATTAGCAATAAGAGTCGAGGTCCAGAGCTGTATTTTTCCTTAAAGTTTGTGAAAAATGCACCCAAATAAAGCCGATGCTGATGTGGAAGTAAAGTGGGGATGGGGTAGGTTTTCATTATATGGAGAGTAGAATTTGGAGCTCTGATTTGAACTAATCCACCTTATAAATGATACAGAAATGATAAGGATTAACACGTTGGCGTATGGCGGGGTTTAAATCCCTCATACCCCTCTGTTCTGGCAGGTTTTTAAAAGAAACTACTTTAAAATGCACTCTTCTCTTTAAAGTGTAAATGCTTCTATGTCATTTATTATTTTTCTATGGAATTTTTTAGGATTTACTCACCTATGATGTTAGTAATCCCACCTGTCTCCGGATCCGGGTGGTGAAAGCCGTGCCTGTTAGATATTAACGAAACACAAATAATTCAATGAAATATGCAAAGTAAAAAGAGTCAACGGTAAAAATGAGAATTCTGGAATTTGTGTTTCGTTATCTGTCCTTATCGCATGGCTCAGAAAAAACAAAGATTCTCGTGATCCATACGCAACGTGTTAACTAACGAAACATTCCAAACTCTCAAAGTTGTGAAGGACTAGTGAAAGTTGAAAGTATGACTAATCTCTGGTGGCAAGGTATGTTTTACTCTAATATTCATGAACTTGAAAATTCAGTTTCTGAAATGTTTCTTAGAAATGGCGAGGGTATAATAAAAATAGATATGCTGGTAACATAACTATGGAAGTGCTGACCAAAAATGACTGCTGAAAGTGGATGTGTGGATGAACTACTAGAAATAGAGAAACTGACCAGGAGGTCGTTATTACAGCATGGCCAGGTCATCAGAGCTTCAACTGGAATCGTAGCTTTTAATTTTTAGGTTTCGGAGGAGAATGCAGAGTAAAAAAGTCTCTAGAATTGCAAGACAGGAGCTACTATAGAACTTTTGGAAGTACAGTATTTCCTCAGTGTCATCGACAGGTTCTTGGAAACTGCAACTAAGCAAAGCAACCTACAACTAAACCAATTTTATTTACCATAGGCTAATTGGTATATAAACAAGATTTGAGTTCCTGAAGCATATTTTTGATCACAAAAACGTCACCAAACTTCTAAATAAAGACCCCAAACACTTCTAATATTAAACATTGAAATAAATGTTAGCTATACAGACATTTAAGAAAGATTAATAAAAACAAGTGCGAGAATTATTTCCTAACCTGCTTCCATTTCAGTGTCAAGGAGGGCTGGAACCCATCCCTGCAGGTCAGGATGCAAGACAGGAAGCCCTTCCATTGCAGGGCACACTCAACCACAGTTACTCAGACAGGGACAACTGAGACCTGACTCTTCACCTCACATGCACATCTTAAGGATGAAGGAGGAAACCCGTGCAGACATGGGGAGAACGCACAAATCCACACAGGAGTAACCCTGAATGGGAATTGATTCCCCCCCATCAACGTTACAGTGAAATGACATTATTCGAGGACCCGCTGTACTGATTTTTAGGGCTCACATGAGGATATTTGCATTGAAATGTCCTAAAGAAAATAAAGTGATTTTATTTCTAGCCCCATCTGTTATCCTGTCTTTTCCATGTTACAAAGATTTTCTGGGGTTATAGTGCTGATCTTGCTCTAAGGTTTTCCCAGTGCCAGTTTGTTTCACAGTTTTTAGTTTGCTGATTTGCTTAGAACAGGGGTGTCCAAACTGCGGCCTGCAGTCCATTTTTAATTGGCCCGCACCAAATTCCAAAAATATATTTAGTTTACTTAAATAAACCAGGTGAGGCAATACATACTTCACCTCGAGTGAGTGGCCCGCTGTTTGTGTATTTTACTGCATATGGCCCTTGGTGAAAACGTTGAAAAAAGTTTGCACTACCCTGGCTTAGAATAATGTCTAAGGCATAGTTGGTAGTTGCTTTGGGTTTGTTTTGTTTTATGGTTTGTTTTTTTAGTGACTCTTCTATTTGCTTTGTAAATTTCCCAGAGGTTTTTTTGCAGTTCTTTTCTCTTTATTGTCTTTTTTCTTGTGGGTTCATGCCTTAAAATCCCTTTTACTATTTAATGGACTTCTGGGAGCGATGAGGTAAATAGGTACGTTCATTTTTCTGCCATGTTTTAACCAGTATTGCAAGTGTGTGTGCTTACTCGGCTAGTTTATAGTGCACATTGTGGAGTCAAGTATGATAAGATGTTTTAGAAAAGTATTTACTAAGTGCCTAGTGTTTGAAAGTGTGGGTGAAAACATTTGACTAAGGTTGAGAACTTTGCAGTTCTGATTGACAGAAAATAAAGTGTCATTTAATGTCAGTTGTAATCGTACAAGTGCCAAGGACTGCTTCACATGGTTACTTAGTGGTGGAGCTGTTCTGCACCCAAGTCCTTTGCTCTTTCTTGAATATGTCCTGTCTTAATGGTTCTTTTAGCTGCATTAGTCAAATGAAGACAAAGTAAAAACACTAACTTCAAAATTAATTTCAAGGCTAGAAAATGACTACTGATTTTTTTATTGAGAATCTATATTTATTCCCAAATGGTTTTGAGGCAGTGTACTCAGTATAGTCCGATGTTTTTTTTTTTAAACAAAGGAGGAAGAGAAGTTGTAGGAAAAAATAAAGATTAATAGCAAGGTTAGCATTCAAAATGTAGTCATGCCTTTTATTAAAGATGGGTTATAATTTAATACTTATAACTAATATTTGTGATAAATTTGAGTCCTGTCTTCATGACAATTACTGTGGTAAACATTAATTATTTCTCATAATTTCATGGGATATGATAATGTAATGAATCGTTAGGTTCTTAAAGCTATGTTCAAGAATATATAAGTGATAAGAGCCTAGGATGTGAATCCCGGCATCCCAACCCTAGAGCCTGAACTATTAGTCACAGTACTAAATACTATCTCAGTTGAGTATTGACTAATACCTATGAGGTTTCAGGCGTGTAGATTTCTTTTTCCTAATTCTAAGGTAGGTGTGTGAAACTGAGGTTATGGTATTATGTGAAAACTAAGGTTCAGAGAGTTTAAGTAACTTCCAAGGTCATACGTTTTACGAATGATGGAGATGGAAATCAAACCTATATTTGTCTAAGTCCAAGCTCTGTTCTTTTCAGTACCCCGTTATTGTCTTTGTATCTTTAATATCACCTTTTAGAGTTACCATTTAATTGAATATTGATATGCTTTTAATTATGTTCTTGTTTTTTTCAGGGCTTTATCAAAGATGTTCATGAAGACTCCCTCACAGTTGTTTTCGAGAACAAGTAAATTATTTTTTTATTGATAAAGATCTTAATTTTAAAGATGGGTAGTCCCAAACTGTTTGCTTTTGGGTGGGGTCTTTGATGGTTTAACTGTCTTGTGAGTTCAGATAATTCTCGTTTTGATAACTCTTCCCGTTTTTCTTCCCACATTTTATTTGTAACCTTTTTCATGACCCTTTTGTTTGCCAAAGCACATGAATATGAATCAGTACGTAGTTTTTGTAAAAATAGGTGGCACAAATGGGATTATATAATGTGCTTAATTCTTAAAAATGCAAAATGTTTAAATGATGTAGCAGGCTTTCCACATGGCTACTGGTAGTCAGAATAAATAAGTAGCAGGCCACTTTTGTTTGCTTGATATTAATAAGGAATAATATCAATTTTATAAATACCGTAAGGGCTAGGTGATCTAAAAATGTATGGTAGTATGCTAGGCTTGGGTAGGAAGGGTTATAAAGGGGCACTGCTGTATAACTGAACATCAGAAAGAAGTGTAAGTTCAACTTACACTTGAAGCTGCTTCAGGAACTGCCTGAAAACGTATCTGCCCAACAGCTGTTTTGTAGAAACAAGTGTGATGATTTCTGTCTCTGACAGCTGCCATTTAGACAGTAATGGTGGAAAGAAAGCATTCAAAACTCTTTTTACTTGTCTCCTACTGTTTTACCGTCTCATTGGCAGATAGAAACTATAGGAACATTTTATGTGCTGGTATACCTCCCTGGCATATACATGACCTGTTAGAACTGGAAATTACTCATCAAAGCAGCTTATAAAATACAACACAAAATAATGTCAGTTAAGCAATAGCTAAATTAGTAGTTTTGATACATATTTGCCTCAAAAATTAAAAGTAAGCTTTTTTTTATAGGTTTTCATCATGTATATGTTCATTGTAGAAAAAGATAAATTCTATGTGGGAAAATTGAATCTTATAATTCAACTATTCAAAATAATTGAGTAATTTTCTGTATTTCTGTGAATAAGCACACTAAAAAGGAATTAGGCAGTTTATATTGTTTTTATAATGTCTGAAATTATGTTGCTTAATGGGTCACATAGTTGTAAATGTGTTTGAAATAAGTTGATCCCATTGCTGTTAATTTGGCAGCGGTATAGATGGGATATTATTTTGTATCTAAGTCATTACTATGAATGTAGCTTATTTCATTTGCAGAATGTATGTACTGTTCCCTTAGGGTGAGTAATTTGGCAGGTAATATGTAATTATTTTTAATGATGTTAGTTATTTATAAGCTTCATCAAGAGTCATGCAAAATCTGTTCTACTTCAACAGACTAATTAGTTGGAAAAATATATAATATGAAAATGGTTTATCTTTATGGAAAAATGATTCATTTGAAATATATACAGCACTAACATAAACTATATACTAGCTTCCATATTATGGGTTATTAGAATAATGTATTACAAAATTGTTAATTTATTTTCTAATCCTTCAGTTGGCAACCAGAACGTCAGGTTCCATTTAATGAAGTTAGATTACCACCACCACCTGATATAAAAAAAGAAATTAGTGAAGGAGATGAAGTAGAGGTATGTATTTATAAGTTTATTTTCTTGTGTTCCTTTTTTTTTTTTAATCTTGTAGGAAAATCTATTTAGCTGATGGAGAATAAATCAAATTCATTTTCTCTCTATGTTGGTAATGGTTGTGTAATGTAGCAATGTTTGAGTTTTGGAGTCAACTGGGATTTATGTCTCAGCTCTACCATTTTTAGCTTTGGTTGGTCAAGTTTCTTTTTCACTAAAATGAAAATAATGAAACAATATGAGAGTTAAGGATGGAAGGCATTTGAATTGCTTTGCACAGATTCTGGCACAGAGGATTGTATGATGTTGGTCTCTGTTTTCCTTCTTTTTGCTAATTACTTGAACATTTATTTATCTTGTGCTTTTTCCTCAGTATCTTTATAAAATAGTCATCCTTTAGTATAGGTATAGAGCATTAATATAGTTTTTATGTACTTTGAAATACTGTAATTAGTATACTGCCTTGTTGAATATTCTAGAAATATCTGGAAATTTTTTAAAGTACAGAAAAACAAAATGAAAAAAAAAATCACTGCCCAGAGATTAAAAACCACTGTTCACAGGCTACATATCATTCCCAGGCTCTCCTTCCTCTCTTTTTAAAAAGAAGAATGAGATCATATTGTACTGCTTCTTTGTATCTTTTTTACACCCAGTAGATCTTGAATGTTTGACTTCAGTATGTTAATATTGTGGGTTAATATGCCTGCTGTTCTGTGAGAAGAAACTTGACAATTATTGTTAAATAGAGGGGTAGTGATTTTGTTGGAGATAGAACATTTGATTTTCAAGAAATTAATACAACTCCTCCCAGGTGCTCAAATATGCTAAATATGTTTCTCACAAGGAGTTGGCTTGATAGTATTGAAGGAAACTGGTTTTCACATCTCATTTGTGCCCAGTTTATGTACGGTGGGGTCGGGGAACTGGAGCATGGGAGAACCTTTACTGATGAAATAGCTGCTATCTGAAGGTGTTTCTAAACACTTAACAGTGCACGTGTGCCAGACACTTCTGAGCACTTTGGAAATGAACTCATTTAGTTAACCTACTTTTGTTCGTATGTTTTTCTTATGGTAAAGTTCCTTGGAATTCACATTAATTGTAGATAATATGCTAGGAAACCAAAGAATTGTGGTTTAGTTTTTTAACCCCTGATAACCTGAATTTCCATTTTAAAATTCTACCTAGATTTTAATTGCTTGCTCTTAAGTTTACTGTCCCATCTTTCGTTTTTGCTAAATCAAAGCATGTTATAACTTAATTGTGTCAGGACACCACGAGCCCACTCCCTAATTTTACAGCCTTCACTTTACTCATCCTTTTCTTTTGTAGTTGATTTGACCAAAAGTGGGTACTAAGAACTTTTATGTAAGGAGACCTGTAACTGTAGTCTACATGTGGTGTGTGCTTGTGGCCTTGAGGGAAATGTCTCAGATGGTATGCGAAGACATGGGGGGGAACAAAGTTGCAAAGTGACTTGAAAATTAAGTGTGAAGTAGCACCCACTTGGTGGTGGGTGCTATGACTTGAGACAGTGATGCAGCTGATTACTACTGTACTGTGTTCACTTGGACTTTTCACTCCAGTGCAAATATTTTTCTCACTATTACATTTCTAATCAGTATCTTTCTTTGAGGATGGATGAAAGAGTTTGATTTGTTTTCAATTTTCAGAATTTATGTAGAGGTTTTTTCCTTCTGGAATTCTGGTGATGACTCAGGTCAAGCAAGGAATGATTTACTTTTGGAAATGTTCTAGAATTAGAAATATATGGTGGTTAATTCTGAGACTAGTACTTTTCGTATTTTTTAAATTGTGGTTCAGACACTTACTGGTAGTGAGAAGGCTCAGATTAAAGGAAAAACTTCTTGAAGTGCTGAGGGTGTTGATACAGTGTGCTTTCTCCAGTCTCAGTCAAGGAAAGTCTTCTCCAGTTTCTGGACCATTTTTGTGACCCATTTGGAAATTGATGATTACAGTTTTATGGTTCAGTCTTGGTGAAATTTGCTCCTTACAGTTGTGAGAATCATCTGAAATTAATATGTTGTCATTTTTTTTTTTTTTTTTTTTACTTTTGAAAAATTTGAAAATTCACGTAAGGAAAAAGCTGAAAATTAATCTTGCTACCCATGGAATTAACGGGGTTTTTTGGCTACCAGTCGTTAGGAATCTATACAGATGACCTGAAATGTTTAGGAATTATGGTTGTTAGGCTTTATATTTCGAACTTATATTAATAAGTTATATTAATAACTTTTTGAAAGCCCTCCCCCTTTAAACTCTAAGCATTGTTCAGTGTAAAATATAAAATGATACAGAACTACATAAAATAAAAAGTGAACCTCTCTTAGTGTAAGTGTGTAGGTGTGATTGTTGTCCACACAGGTTAAATCTCATTTACCAGAGTTGAGTGTCTCTTCATATTTTTTCTTAATGTGTTATATATTTGTGATTTTTGTTTTCAGTTAATGAAGACATAATACACAGTTTCATGTCTGAGCATACAGATTACCTCATTTTTTCTAACCACCCCATAGTACTCCTTAATAGAGATTTATTATAGTTAGAAGATCGTGAAGTTATTGACAAATGTTAAAAAACAGAATTAACGGCACTTTATATAAATCATCTTCTGATAACATAGATCTAAGTGGTTCAATTGCTGAATCAAATAGCATGTATATTTAAAATTTTGGTAGTAACAAAATGTATCATTTTTGTCCTCTAAAAATGTTTTTGGAATTACTACTTCATAATTTTGCTAACACGTGAAGGTATTTGTTTTCTCATTGATTGGTTGGGTTATTACTAATATGTAAAATATTATAAACCTGAAAGAAAGAAGCTGATGTCTTCGCAATCTTCATTTCCTTGATCATCACTAGTGATACAGAGCGTCCTTTAAATTAGTTTATTGGCTGTTAGTCTTGTTCTGTGAATTGTCTGTTTTTATTGTTTGTCCATGTAGTTTTTTGATGTAGAAAATCTTTGCATTTTATGGATAAGTTTTTATGTTATATGTTGTGTTTTCTTCCAGGCAATTTTAAAAACAACAACTGTTCAGTGACTTTTGCCATTAACAAGTTATACTTTCACTCATTCAGATCTGCTATTTTTTTCTGTGTTGCCTTCAAAATACTCATTTTAGTATTTCTACAGACTTGGCACCTTTTTTTAAGGGGGTATTTAGTTTTTTAATCTAACTTGATAATTTTCTGGCCACTGTTTCCTTTTTCCTAGTCACAAATATTGTATAATAGCAGTAATTACAGTGGAAACTTGCATAGCAGTAACATGTATAAATATACAACTAACTGGCTCTTTAAACAGGTTATCTCAGTTTAACATAATCTCTTGAGGTCTTCTTCTAAACTCTGAATATTTCACTAACCATTCTGAGGTCATATAGCCGGAAGGTTGGGAAACTGATGACCAGTTTCAGTTTTCGTCCTACATATTGTTCTTAATATAGCACGCTGTATTTACAGGGTGTTGTCAGTTTTGTGCCAGATTCACAACTCTTGTTCTTTTGCCCCTCTGGGAACCCCTCCTCTTTGAAGAAGGGAAAGGTGACTTTGATTTGGCCATTAGTAAATTTAGAACCAAAAAATGATCCAGGGGTGAGCCTTCCATTGAGCTCTTCAGGCATTTATTTAAAGTTCAGCCATATGAAATTTCCATATAGTACAGGAATGGTTGAATATTGATAATTTCATATGGTTTACACTGAAATTTTATTACTTTAAAAATACAGCTACTTGAGGTTCGCCTTCCTGCCAATTTATGAGTTACAGAATATAAATTAATGTCATGGTCTAGTAATTAATGTCATAGTCCAGTAATGGCCTCAAGAAGACACTATGATTATAATAGAAAGTTGGTTTTGAAAGGTCTAAAATTTAAAGACCTGTTTTTAAACTTAATTAGTGTCTTTTTATTTGACTTTTTAAAAAGTGATGGCATATATTTTAAAATCTTTATACCACTTAATATAATTTATTTATTTCAACAAGTATTTGTTTAATGGTTGATTTTGCTAACTAAAGATTGCTGAAATAATGCTCAGCTTATCCAGTTGGAGGAAATGGGAAAGTGAGTTCTTTAGCTTCTCTTGAGCTGGTTATATAACATGATGTTCTGGGATACTGGAAGGGCAGTAGAAAACTTTTCCCCCAGTGATTTCACATGAGGTATACCTTGTTTTTTATTATAGGTACTGGCCTTGTTCAACAAGTTATACACACACAGACACACGTTACATAGGAAGCCTCACCTCTCAAGCCAATATATAATTTTACACGGTTTTCAAGGTTTTCTTCTTCGGTTTAACATATTTGATAATAAAAATAAAAATTTTTTTTGAATTGTGAAGTTTTTTGGTTGAGATAAGAATTGGCAAGTTTTGGTTCTTGTGACATAAGCCTTTTCTTTCATCTTTTACGGCAGATTCTCAGACATGATGGTTATACATCTTTATGTTTTAACTAAATATTAGAATAGGTGCCTTGAGAGAAATTAGATAAAGGAGATAAGAATAATTTGAGATAGGACACTCTTATTTTTTTTCAGCCTTTTGTTTATACAAAAGATACACTACACATACACTTTTACATATACCTTAAAAATGTTTCCGTTTGATTCTTGTTACCAATCTGAAAGTTTCAGCTGTGTATATAGTCTTTCTCGTAATACCAAGTTCATTATTAGTCTTAGTCTTAGGAAAAGCTCATACACTAAAGAAAGAGGTGAACATACTCTTACTATTTTTATCTTTCTCTTTTGGAAAATGGATAGTTTTTAAGACTTATGAAACCCATTTTTTAGAGTATCAGCCACAAGTATGAATGAGATGATAATATTGTATAGGTAGATAAATTATATTAATATGTTCTAGATGTTAACCTTCCTTAATGTACATTTTCTATTCATAGATTGTAATGAGATGAAATGTTGGATACAGGGGAACGGTATGCAATAAATGTATCCCATGTAGTTGTAAAATAGGTCATAATGATTAAGTATTCAGTTTAGTGGTTAACATTATTTAGAAATTTTCTTTATAGTTTGGTGAAAACTTGTAAAAATGTCTATCTGTGGTGTTTATTATTATCTCTATTTGGTTGTGACTTTGAAATGCATAGTTGGACATTATTATTAACTTGAATGAGAAGTCGGTAACATTACGATCCAGACTGGAATTCCATTTAAGTCACAATTTGGTCATGTGGTAGATTTTGAAGACCATTTTGTAATAAAGTTTCACTTGGAGTTATTTGGTAGAAAGAATCCTTAAATAGGCTTTTGGAATTTGATTCTTCATATTCCATCCTTCACTCCATGGAACTGTAACCTTCAGTCTGAGTACTGTTGTGTTTTTAGGTCTCCCTTGGGCACTTCTTAGTCTCCTGCTTTTTAAAGCTCTTCCTTGGATTTGAAGAAACTTGGAATCTTACATTGCAGTGAAAGCCATTGCTTTAGAATGTGAATTGCTCCTTGTAATAGTTTAGAGATTTAAGTGAAATCTGAAGAAAGGGAATTTTTATGAGATGCTCTTATTCCGATGACATAGTCATAAATAAATTCAGTAATCAACATTTGGAACACAGTATACTAGGGCACAGTTTTAATTCTGGGTTATTAAAGTGATTTTATTGTATGAGGTACACTGTCCATTTTATAAAGGATGTGATTTGACCCACGGCACTCACTCAAGGAGAGCCACATTCGTACTTGGCTTTATGAGAGTGGCTTTGTCTTTCAGACGTAAAATTACTGATGAAGTTTACAGAGATGGATGTAGGTATAAAATGGGATCCAGCATTTCAGTGTTCAATGAGAAATAAAGCCTCACGGTAGTCCAACATGGTTCTCTCTCTCTCTCTCTCTCTCTCTCTCTCTCTCTCTCTCTCTCTCTAACTCGCTCCCTCTCTGTCTCTGTCTCTCTGAAGGTAAGCTTACATAAGCCAGATTCTTAGAAGGTTGTACTTTGGTGAAAATAGAATAAGAAAAAAGGGATTTAGGTAGTTTTAAAACCAGTCTTTTTCAGCATTTAAGCTGGAGGCACCCTTCCACTAAAAATAAATCACCAAGAGATCCTCCAGTGGAATTAAACTGCCTTTCTGAGGTAGTGCTTGTAATCGACAAGAACTCCTTAGGGTTTCCTTTTTGTTTTTCTTAATCCTCAGTATAATAGGGAAAATAGTCATCATTTATCATTTGGGCCCAATAAACCACATTTACTGGTTTTTAAAATGTTTTAAAGTCATTTTACATATAATTTTACGGAAGTAGAAATAAAAGAATAGTGATGGTCAATATTCTTAGATGTCTTAATAAGCATTTAAACATAGCACATAAAATTTTTTATTATGTATTTTCCTGGTTATGATAATACATATACCTAAAATGAGTCAAGTTCTATAAATATTACTTACTGTTCCTCAGCTATCAATGCAACAACCCCAACCATACCTATCTTATAAATACTGATAATCAAATTTAAAATACATCTCTAATAAGTTCTAGTTTATCATTTCTTCTGGTTCATTTTACACTTGAATTATCACTGTGTACTACTTTAAGAAAATTTGAACTTTTGGTGGTTTCTAATTTTACTGAACAAAGTATAGTCATCTTGGTGCTATAATTACACCATTTCCATATTTAACCAATTGAATTGACTAATCCATTGAATTTTTTGCATTTCTTCTTCATCTGTTTCTTTCTAGTAATTTTTGTATACACAGCTGCCTTTGGCATTTGGCCACTTAGGAACTGTATCAAGTACATTTTGGTATGCAGACATAAAAGATGAAAGAATGGTGTTAATGTATCCTTTTAGAAAAACAGAATGGTCCAGAGTCTTGTTGCAGGATATTGTATAATGAAGTCCCAGTTGAATGATTAACTGGGTGAGAATACTGAATTTCCTTTTTCTCCTTAGAAGTATATTGTTTGGGCTATTCATCTGGGATGTCATCATCTGAAGACTTCAAAGTCTGAGATTCCACTTATAATTTCACATCGACCATTAGAATCTAGAGTGATGTTGTCTGTTTCTTTGCATCAGTCGATTCCTCTAATAATCATGAAAGTCCTTCCTCTGTAAATTTTCTTCTCTTTGCAATTTTGGGTGGAACATAAAAATTCTGAAATTCTTAACTATTTAACAATAGCTAAAAGCAGACTACAAGAATGGTGTTTCCAGTCTTTTATTTTCTTAAAACACCATGCAGTAAAGAAAGTAGAGGATGATGCAGTAGTAATGATATATTTTACTGTTGTGTCCTTATAGGTGATACCATTATTCTTCTGTTTTCTTTAGATTTTTTCTTTAGATTTTTCTTTCATTTTTTTTTCCAAAGTATAGTTGAGAATAACGAATGATGATGAAATAGCAAAGTGTTTCAAGATAATAGAAAAATAAGGTCACTAGATTCAGCCTTATAAAAGGGCATACTGGATGCATATACCAATTGCAAAATAAAGTGAGTTTTATTTTTAAAAAAGTAAAATTTCTTGTTTTATTTTGGAAGATCTGTATGAAAGAATAAACGTCATGAAATAGATTTGCTCATAAAAAATGCAAAAGCTAAAATTGAGTCCTCTGTAGCCTAATTTATACAATTAGACCTATTTTTTTTCTCATGCCTTTTTTTCTAATTATGGTATACAATAAAGTTGATCATGTGGCTTTGGCTTATTCGTATTTAACGGTTTTGATATTGCTACCACTTCGAAGATCACTCTGAGATCATTTTGATAGATGCTTCAGGCTTGCCGAAACTATTTGCCTATCAGTAGTAGTTTGCATTTGTCTCACAGATGGCTGTTAACATGTATTGGTGGATTTCTCTGCCCACCTCTGTACGGGCAACCTGAGTTCATAAAACCTAGATTTTTGTGGGTACTTCTTAGTCATTTCTGCTCAGGCCTCCCCCCACCCCCACTGCTCCGTTTCCCTTGTGTTGAAAAGACATCAAAAAAGCTGCTGTGTCATAAATAATCCCTAATAGAAACTTTTCTAATGGATTATGTTAAAAATTTCCTGATAATTACAGATACAGAGCATATTCAGTTTTTTTAGATAGAAGGTTTTATAAGATATGTACTCTGCTAGATGGACTAATGTGTATTTTTTTTTGTTGTTGTTCAGCTAAACTGCTAGCACATTTGATCTAGGTTCCTCAGCAAGGGATCTAAGTGTCATATCCTCGAAGGAATTTTAAAATTGGGGTTATTTTCTGAAAACAATTCTTGATTTCAACATCTTATAGATATCAGATTTAAAATACATCCTCAGTAAGTTCTAGCTTATCCTTCTGATACTTGAATCATCAAAACACAGTGCTTGAAATGAACAATGCTAACAAAGTGAAAGATCTATGTTTTGTACTATGTAACAAAAACTGCTTTGTAAGAAGCATTTCTTTAAAATAATATTTATGCTTAGTAAAGCTTCGTGAATTTGAGTTCAATTGTCAAGAGCCAATTTGCCCCCAAAAAAGCTTGTTTTATTTTTCAGTAGTAAAATTCAAGCCTACATTACTCTTAATTAAACTACATTTTAAGACACCAATTACAATAACATTTTTGATTCTTGAGTTTAATGGGGCTTGTTATTTATAATCATTATTTACAATGTTGAAATCTTCTGGGATGAATGGTTAAGGCCTTTTTTTTTTTGCCTCTACAGGTATATTCAAGAGCAAATGACCAAGAACCTTGTGGATGGTGGTTGGCTAAAGTTCGAATGATGAAAGGAGAAGTAAGTGATATTAACACTTGGTTTGTGACTAATTTCCAAGGAAATACCTCAACTCTTGGTTTCTGTAAATGTTACTCCAATTCTGTTTTGTTTCTAAAGTCTACTTCAGAAATAGTTGGTCACACATTTCAAAAATTCATCACACCATTAGTTTCCATTTGTGTTCTGAATTTGCAAACACCAAAGCTGCTCTCCAGAGGTGCGTCCTGAGCATGTGAGGACCATCAAGGATTCATGCTCCTAAGAACCTATAATCTAGGCAAATCAGATTGATGTAACTAAGCGGTGCTTAGTGTTGTGCCACAAAGCGGGTGGGGGGCGCTGCTATTGAAGCTGAGCAAGGGAATTAGAACTTCATTTAAAGCTCATTATTTTTGTTCAGATGGGATTTTTAAAGTATTTTGATGTCTTTTAGTTTTATGTCATTGAATATGCTGCTTGTGATGCCACTTACAATGAAATAGTCACATTTGAGCGACTTCGGCCTGTCAATCAAAATAAAACTGTCAAAAAAAATACCTTCTTTAAATGCACAGTGGATGTCCCTGAAGATTTGAGAGAGGCGTGAGTAATTTTGTTTACTGTTGATTGCTTTGTGAATTAAGAGGATTTTTCAGTGCTGCAAAAATCTTTTTTCCCCAAACACCTAATCAAAAACTTCTGATAGAACATCTTTTTAATAAACAAAAGTTTTAATGGGTGGTGTCAAAATGAAATACCGAGTTTGCATTATAAATGCCCTCTAATTTAATCTATTATTTAGGTCTTAAAGATGAATTAATTTTTCCCTAGGTGTGCTAATGAAAATGCACATAAAGATTTTAAGAAGGCAGTAGGGGCATGCAGAATTTTTTACCATCCAGAAACCACACAGCTAATGATACTGGTAAGATAACTCCATATTTTAAGGTAGATAATAGATGCCGCACAGATTTTATAATTAAATATTTCAGAAAATAACAGCTAACTTGGTGTATTGGTGTATAGTGGATTTATTAATAACTGGGAGAAAAAATTTTGTAGTTATAAAATGCTAATTTGTTTTCTTCTGAAGTAAGGAAAAATATTTCGACGTTCTTAACATAAATTTCTTAATGTGTTGGGTTCCCCCCCCCCCATCATAATGTGAATAGCAGAATTTCATAAGGGAATTCAGAAAGGAAAGTACGATTACTTGGGGAAGGAGGTGTTATAGATGAGAAGTGTAGTCAGTAAGAATCAAGGAAGACTTAGATTGTGAAGGTCTCATTTGTATTATCTTGAAAAATGATGAAGTTTTTGAGTGATTAACTTGTTTCTTTATAGTCTGCCAGTGAAGCAACTGTGAAGAGAGTAAATATTTTAAGTGATATGCATTTGCGAAGTATTCGTACGAAGTTGATGCTTATGTCCAGAAATGAAGAGGCCACTAAGCATTTAGAAGTAAGTGGGTTTACTCATAAAAGGTTTTTTGTATGTCCCAGTTTCATAAGTATATTCAAGTTCCCTGGCTCAAACTACTTGTCTATTAGGTAAGACAACTTAGGACCTGTTTTGTGATGTCCTTGTTTTCTTAGAAGAATTGGTTTGTTTCTATTACTTTTCTCAGACATAAATGCCTGTTGAGTTCTTTTTTAGGACTTAGATGACAGGTACCAAAGAACTTAGAAATTCACTAGGGATATCCAGTAGAACTGTATTGCTAATTCTTTATTCTTAACCTGTTTTTTTTTTTTGCTACCTTGACACCTGTCAGTCACAACACACTTCCATTAGTAAATAGATTATCATAAGTTTTGCGTAAGAGACAAGGAGGACACACATTTAAAAAGAGCCTAACATTGCTTTTCTATCCTGTCCCTAGAGACTGTCACTGTCGTACTTGTTAAGAGATTGGTTCCTCCCACCCTCCCTTAAACACACATGCACCGATACACTGTCTTAGAGAAATTGAGGTATTATTTAGGACAACTTTGTGAATGCCCTTACTAATTTTAAAGTTCTAAACCAGGGGTATGCAAATGAGTTTTGAAACATAAATCCTCTGAATTGAACTGCCTATATTAGTATTCTAGAAAATTGTGTTAGAATTACTGTTTTCTGTGATCGTGACTAAATAGACTCATCAAACTATTTTCTCCCCTTCCAGTATATGACCCCAAATGAGTTTTTACCTTGCAAAACTTAAACTATTAACCACTAAATGATGGCTTCCCCTTCCCCCAGCCTTAGGCAGCCACCCTTTTACTTTCTGTTCTATACATTTGACTACTCTAGCTACCACATATAATTGGAATCATAGTATTAGTTGTTTTGTGACTGGCTTATTTCAGTAAGCGTAATGTCTTCAGTGTTTATCCATGTTGTAGCATATGTCAGAATTTTCTTTTCAAGGCTGAATAACTGCATTGTATGCATGTATCACATTTTGTTTATCCAGTCTGGATATTTGGGTTTCTTTTCCTCCTTGACTATTGTAAATAATGCTATGAATGTGGGTATACAAAAAAATATTTTTGTTTTTGATTTTTATAATTCTAATTTACTTCTTTTACTAGTGCACAAAACAACTTGCAGCAGCTTTTCATGAGGAATTTGTTGTGAGAGAAGATTTGATGGGTCTGGCAATAGGAACGCATGGTAGTAACATACAGCAAGCTAGGAAGGTTCCTGGAGTTACCGCTATTGAGCTAGATGAAGATACTGGAACATTTAGAATCTATGGAGAGGTAAGCCGTTTTTTTGTCCCCCACCTATTTAGGTAACTTTGCTATAACATTAACTGTTATTTGATCATATTTATTTGGAATTTAAGTTTACCAGTGAAACAATTTAAAATCAGTCAGCCTAGTAATTAATTACACATATGCATATGGACTTAAGGTGATATTGTACGGGACAGTGAAAGATTTACTGAATAATGTGTACTATTTTCAGAAGTTTCTTTACCAATGGCTTCTGAATTTAACTCAATTTATGTGCATTACAATTTATCAAATATTTTTTGCATATTTACTGTGTCAGGCACAGTTGTAAATAGCATATAAAAGAACAGCTTTGGTAAAACTTAAATTTAGATAATATCTGTCACTGTTAATTGTGAAATTTGTGTGGACAGGAAGATAATCTGAAAAATAAATAATTCAAACTTTTCATTGAGATCATCCACATTCGAATAAATGGATGAGATTTTTTTGGGTGATAAGTTCAAGTCTTGACGTTTCATACATAGATAGCTTTTATGAAAAGCTTGAGTCATAAAGTAAATTGACTAGAGGCCTGTTTCTTATTTCTGAAAGCTTTAGAAGTGGGCAGTATAATAAAGTAATTAAGATGAAAGGCTTTGGGCCATACCTCCTGGATTGGAATTCTGTGTCTACCACGTTAAGTGGGCTTGGAGAAAGTTAATCTTCCTGCATGATTTTCCTCAGGGTAAAATGAGAAATATGCGTAATAGTGCTTACCTTATAATTTATGAGAATTAAACATGTTTTTAAATTTTTTATTGTATGTGGTATACCATGAGCACACACAACCAATACACTTGATCTGTGGTTAGTTATTAAAGAACAAACATTCAAAGTGGAAGTTAATTAACTTTTTGAGACCTGTGCATTTCCTTTAGAAAGCCCTTTTCTCCCATCTTTCAGTCTTAAAAATTGTACCCATTAGAAATAATGAATTTTAATGATCTTATGAATAGGTACGTTTTTTTTCTAATGCATCCCTATGAAAACAGCTTTTTGAATCATTTGTTTTGTTGAGAATGAGAAAAACAATGCAGACAGTATAGACAATATGAAATTTGTTTTTAATATTTACCTGGAGAAATTCAACATGGGAAAATGGACCAAATGTATTTAGGACACGGTTAAAATTTAGCTGACATAAGTTAAGCTCTCTTGCTAATTTTCTTAGGAGCTTATGGGACCTTAGAGATGTCTAATGTGTTTTGGTTCTAACTGTACTTTTTTCCTAACCTTTTAATGATTGCCTTTTTTTTTTAAGTACTTCATGAATTATTTGACCTGTAATGTCACTAGTGAACTGAGCAGAATCTGTACAAGAGCATAATAATTCAGATTTTTCTTGTGTTTTTGTTTTGGAATGTGAGTTTTCTTCATGTTTTATCTCATGTTTGTTTTTCCCTTTCCTCCTGCAGAGTGCTGATGCTGTGAAAAAGGCTAGAAGTTTCTTGGAATTTGTGGAGGATTTTATTCAGGTTCCTAGGAATCTTGTTGGTAGGTACTTCTACATGTTAAGTGTCACTTAATTACATATAGTGACTTAATTGAAAATTAGTCTTGTCTGATATGTTATTTATGTGGAGTATTCTGATAGTGATGCTTATTTCTATTTTTTCAGTAATAACATTGTATGTGACTTGTATCTCGTTATTGTCATGTTGAAAAATAAAGATGTTTGTCTTTTTCTATATGAGGTGACCTAATAAGAGCCGTGATTTTTATAGCAGTTGTCATTACAATTTTTCTTAAGCCATTTTATGCCTTGGGCTCTTTATTAACTATTCTTATTCACTTAATGTCTTTTTAGTCACAAACCTATTAAAATTATCAGTACTTTTTGAGAAGATGTGATAATTTTTTTTTCTTTAGTGCAAAAGAGAAAGTAAGAGTGAAGTAATGAACTAACAAAGGGCAATACAACTTTTATACACAGTAGACCCTGAATAAATAATAACTGGTTTTTGCAAAGGTATGGAATAAGGTAAGATGTCATGGACAAGAGAAGAGGATGGTGATTGATGATATGATATAGCAGGTTTCACTATTAAGTTTTTGAAATCATTCATGAAAACTATTGTACTCATGGGTTATTGTGACGAAAAATTTTGAGTTTAAAGCTGTAAATGAGCATTATAGCTTGGGATGAGTTGTTCAGTAGCTTTGTTATTAATATCCTCTGCCTTTGTACTGTTTGTCCTTTTAAATACTATTTGAGACAAGTGGGAAAGCTTTTGTCACATGTTAAATACTCAGTAATTACCCTAGAACTTTAATTTAAAAATAGCATCAACGTAAAGTATTGAAGTTTACTAGGTGGGAGATGAGTTTTTGTCACTGTTGTTATATCTCATCAGTTTGTTTTTTACCTTATTGAAATAGAGCTGCTTGGGCTCTTTTCGAATATACTTAGGCCTGTTCTGCCTTTAGAAAACGATTTCTTTGCTATTGGTGTTCTATTTGTCAAATTCTGTAAAACAGTGGGAGAAAATTTAAAAACTTGCACTGTAAAAAGAATGTTAGTTTTAGCTAATACAAGTAGTATATATACTCTGGCATAATAGTCTACAACACAAGAATTTGGACAGTTCATTGATACTCAGCTTTTATATAGAAAGCTTTTCAATTTTGCCCGAACATTTGTGTAGGTATGACATACTGTCAATTAAGTAAGCTCCATTTTATCTCTTCTTGGGAACCATTGTTAACTATAGACTGAACTGCTGGACAGATGAGATGTTAAAATTGAAGAATTGTTTATAATTTTAATAAACATTATGATACAAAATGTTATCAAATGTTTATTGTCAAATGAAATTACCTTTGATAAGAAAGCTGATTTTGAAAATGACCTCTTTTTTTGTTTAGATTATACTCAATTATTGACATCTATCAGTACTAACATTGGGGTTGCTGCTTCACAGAACATAATTTAACTTACATTTCTTCATTTGTAAAAATGATTTGGATATATTTGTAGTTCTCTGATTCTCTCTCTATTCATCTATCTGTGCAGTATGTGGGTGCCTGTCATGTCTCTCTTTTTCCTCTATGTGTCATGGTTGGCTTTGGTGATTTGGATTATTTGTGCATTCTTTAGGAAATGTACATTAGCAGCAACTATTATACATTGGTGAAATTCTCAGAAGTACAAAGATTTTAGTTGGTTGTTGTGTATAATAATACTGCATTTTCTTCCAAAATATTTTGTGGGTGAAGCAGTCTTTTAAAAAATAATACATTCTTAGTCGAAGTGAAAGAGAAAAAACGGACTGAGGAGTAAAAGGGAATGAGGACTACTTGGTGGGTAAGTTCCAGAGAGGATTTTCTTATTCAGGTTTCAAGAGTTATAGAACTTGACCATCCATTCCCATCCCTCCCAAATCAAAAGAAAAAAATATGTAAACATTGATTTGGAAATAAATCAAATTGTTTCACCTCTCAGTAGCCTTCCTTAATCACTTCCCTACTCTGTCTCTTCAGCGTTTATGTGCAGTGCTTGATTTATACGACAGGTCTGCTTCAGTTTGTCAGTATGCTTTGGAATTTAAACTGTGGAAATGATCAGTTAAAATATTGACAGTCTCTGTTGGGATTAAATAAAACTTGCAGGTAGGTCCTTTCCACGGACCCCAGAAAGGTGATGGGTGTTCATGCACCACTGTATAGTTCACAAGAAGAAAAGGGCAAAGATTGTGGGTGGGGGAGATTATGATATATCAACCTGATTTTTGTTTTTTCGAAGATATTTGCTTATTTTTAGCAGGGTGAAGGATGGAGTTGCTGCTTGAGCCTCACTGTTAACAATGAAGGTTGCTTTTATGTGCTGCTGCTAGGGCTGCTCAGAGAAGACATGCGCCATGTGAATTCCCTGACCTCTTTTTTTTTTAATATGTTCAATTGCTGTTGCTTTTAAATGTGGGGTTATTAATGGGGAAGGAGATTTGAGAATAGGGATAGAAAACCCTGTAATCGTGTCTCTGCTGTATTTCCCAGCTTACTATTGTCATTGTTCCCTTATTTATTCTTTAATGGAAACTGTTCTTTCAAGCATTCAATAGGAAAGACTTCCATTTTAACCCCTTTCAACCAAAATTAATTTATTGTGGAAATAGATTGCTGATTTAGTTTAAAAAAAATTATTGGGGATTTGAACTTAATAACAAATATGGTGTTGCTATTAACTTTATAAGGGATACAGCTGTTCCATATAGTGAAGGTTATCTGTTACCAGGTAACAGTACCCAGTATTGTGTTGTTACTTTATGTGAGTGTATGTTGTCTTTATGACTAGTAAGTTCCTAAGGGAAGAGAGTCTTCATGCTTCCTTTGTAGGTTCTACTTTAATTATTGGATACTCAATAACTGCTGTTTGATAGACTTACAGGTTAAATGTGGAGAAGGTAAATAATTTGGATTTACGTCCTATTACAGTATTTCACATCTAGGGAGACAGCATACCATATATACCGTGTTTCCCTGAAAATAAGACCTAGCTAAACCGTCAGCTCTAATGCATCTTTTGGAGCAAAAATTAATGTAAAACCCAGTCTTATTTTAATATAAGATCCATTCTTATTTTAATGTAAGACCGGGTTTTATATTAATTTTTGCTCCAAAAGAGGTCTTATATTAATTTTTGCTCCAAAAGATGCATTAGAGCTGATGGTCCGGCTGGGTCTTATTTTTGGGGCAACACGGTACATGCTGTGTGTATTTGTATAGTTGTGAAGTATTTTAAAAGATCATTGGTGTAAAATGTTAATACTTGTTAAATGTAAATGTTTAATTTCTGTGAAGAGAATATTCATTTTAAAAGTAGCTTCAAGTCAGGTGTCTTTTGTACAAATAGAAACTGGAAAATAAAGCAAGATTGAGTTGGTTAATTGAATAATTATAATATATTATAAACGTAAACAAATTGATATGATTAATGCCAAAATAAGTTTTCTTTTGACTTGATGTATCCAAGCTTTTGAAGTGGGTTGGACTTGATATTTTAAAAAATGTTTAGACTTTGAAAATGTCTTACACGTAAGCAGTATTGTCTGTCACACTTAATAATAATAGCCTTAGGCATACTGATGAAGAGAAGGAAGTTTCAGTCCAAGGATAAAATTTCTCAGTGGTCTTTTAGGTGTGAATTAATTGAGAATAGAAATGTGGAGCATCGCTTGGTTTTTATAATTTGATAACAAGTCATAAATTGTTTGGACATGTGTTGAAAGGATAGAGGTATTGTTTTTTAACTTGCCGTTATATTTGTTTTCTCTTATTAAAGGAAAAGTTATTGGAAAAAATGGCAAAGTTATTCAAGAAATAGTGGACAAATCGGGTGTGGTTCGGGTGAGAATTGAAGGAGACAATGAAAATAAACTACCTAGAGAAGATGTAAGTATTTAAAATGTAATTTAATTGGCCTGGGTTTTTTTTCTTGTTCTTTTCTTGGCTGACTTATAATGTTATATTTTGGAAATTGTTTTATGAAATTTTATCTAGTGAGCTACTTACACTCTGGTACAGTGGTTTTTGTTTTTGTTTTTTTTAATTTTGTTTCTTACAGGACCTCCTTACACACTTAGAAAACAAGTCATCTTTTAACTACGGGCCTTGCCAAGGTTCTTGGTTGGTTTCTTAGTACTTCAGTAAAAAGCCAGTTTTTGATAAAAAGTCTTCAAGTTTACAATCTTAACAGTTCTTTTTTGTACTTAGAATGTAAAGCTGTATAATTTGATACTCAATACAAGTCTGTGTTATGGAAATCTTGATAAAGAACATTCTTCTTGATATTTTTATAGACTTGAAAGCACTGACCATTTCTTAGTTGAAATTATTAAGCTTTTATATTGCTGTTAATTTTGATGCCAACTTTCTGAAATTTTCCATCGTTCTGCTCACATGTTGATGTTTTGCCCACAATGCTGTTCTTGATTCTTCATGCATCTACTAAGGATCTCTTAATCTTTGTGGCTCTAGTCGTCAACTCTGTATAGTTGACTCAAACGTTGTGGGTCTGAAAATAAGGCAAGGATTTTCCCCAGATTATTTCCCAGGAAGCAGTACACTCATAACTTCTGTTTTGCACAGTAGATTACTGTTTGGAATGTTTGTTAGCCTATTGAATAAAATCAGTCTCACAAAACAAAAAACAGTAAAAATAGACATTTAGCCCATTTAAATATCCTCACATCAAGGACACTGTAAAGATGTCTATTAAAGACAGCCATTTCCTTTATTCATTTTAATTAGACTGTAGAGGTAAATACACACTTAAAATGAATGAGGAAAAACAAATGACTTAGTATTATACTACAAATGAGTGCTTGTGGCTCTGATAGATTTCACCTTGCACTGTTTCAAAAATTGCTGTAAATACCAAGTAACTTCTACTTATTTTTAAGTAACCTTCCTATTTTTCATGACTTTAAGGTGCCTGAGATAAGGAAAGATTCGTGGTGTTGTTATAATTGGCACTTTCCCCCTTTGTACATAATATATAAAATACTGGTGATCCATTTGGTATGCATGCACTGCCTGAAATTGGTCTGCAGATCAAGATGTGTACTGGCAAAGGCCATTAATTAAATAACTCTTAGCTTGACTAATACCTAATTTTCCCTTAGCTTGACTTATCCCAATAGCTTTCCAATATTTACCATCTTGTTGCAAGCTAATTCTTTTGGGTTCTCATTTATTTATAAAGAACAACTTAACACTTTTCGGTGTTTGGTCATTATTACCGCCATTTCTGTGCCAGGGTTAAATTTAAATGCTTACAGAAACCAAGCATATTATGTAAATGATTAAGCAGGTTGGGCTGTACAAGACAGGGATGGGAGGGCACCCGGAGCCTCTTTATAAAAGAACCACATACTCAGCGTAAATCTGGTTGACGGATTGACGTGGGAATGCTGCATTATGTGTTGCTGTATCTTCCCATATTTTTAAGAGAAGCTGAAAATCTATAATGTACAGAATTTTTTAACTTTCAAAACATTGCATGATCTGGGGCCACCATTTCACAGTTTAAGCTGTCTAAATGCCCCGGGGACTCAGTTTATAACTTACTTACTCTGAAATCTTTGTGACCCACCTCTAGCCTGAGATGACCTTTCCCACTTGTATTCCATAGTAATTAATGTCTATATAATTGGGCGTTGAATGATTTTCTTTCATCCTTATATATTTTCTGATTTATCTTATGTCTCCAAGCCAGATTATGAACTCCTTGAAGTCAAGAAATCAAATCTGAATTCTCATTTTCTTCATTCTTCCCTAGCACTATCAGTTATATAGAGTAGACACTTGATAAATACTTTAAATCAGTTAAGGTTTTTAAAGATTAGATTTGAGTTTTTAATTGTAAAAGAAATATGCATGTGTAAAATAATAGCACAAGGGTTTAGTATGAAAAATAAATGTGTATCTATGTCCTGAGTCCATGTCTCCTCTCCATCATGCCTAATAGATTTTAGACTGTTGTCAGGTTGCCTTTTCTTTCAAGTCTTTGTTTTGCTATTAAAAACAGTGCTGCAGCAAACATCTCTGTGACTGGAGACTAATTTCCTGGAAATGGATTTGTTAGATCAAAGGGTATATGGCTTTGAAATCGTAAGATTTTGTCAATTTTCCCACACATTCCTTCTAAAATAGAAAATGTGTCTGTTTTCCACGTATTTGCCAATACTGAGTTTTGATCATACTTTAGAGCCATTCCAGAAGTTGTAAATGTTATGTTTCCATATGCTTAAAAGACATTTAAATTTTCCTGTAAGCACCTTGTTCGTCTTTTACATATTTTTTGTCTTTTTTATTACTGAGTTGTAAGAGCTTTTTGCATTTTAAGGATGTTAGTCTTCTGTCTTTTCATATATGTGACAAATGTTTTCTGTTTCTTTTGAGGTTTTTTTTTTTAATGCAGACATTTAAAATTTTTTACATTGTTGGATTTTTTTAGACTTATGCTTTATGACTTACGACTTCTGTACTTTGTGTCATGTTTGGCAGGACCTTCCCTACTCTTAGATCATTTAGAAATCCATGTAAATTCTCCAGTTTTATTTTTTTTGGTATGTAAAATTTTCACTCATAAGATGAGGAAGCCTGATACGTAAATTGATATTTAAAAATTAAATTTTTAGCATACTTCAGTGCTAAGTTGTGTAAATGAGAATTTTTGTGGTGTAAGGTATCAGGAGGAAGGATCCTGCCTTATTTTTTCTGAGTGCTTGTTAGTTGTCTCAGTATCTAATAAATACAAGTAATCAGTTCTTAGCAAATTTAAAGAATTAGAAATTTCACTGAAATCTTAGAAATGAACTCATATTCGGTAATAATTATTTATTCTGTTTCTTACCATGGCTTTACAATAGCCATTAAAATACGTATCTTTTTACCTCTCCTTTTTTTGGAAATAACTTGGTGATAACATTTCCAGTTCAGGGTCAAAGCATTGTATTTCTTTTATTCCTTACAGATCATCTGTCTGGAATGACTTTCCCTTCTTTATCTACTTGGTAAAATCCTATTTGTTTTTTAAAGCCACTTTAGATAACAATAACAATATTCTTACGAATTCTCATAAATTTCCACACCTGGGGTAATAACGCCTTTTAATCTAATATTACTGTGTTTTTAATTCATATCACTAACGGCTATACAAAGAGATTATTATAGGAATGTTTAGTATCTTTTCTGAGATTGTGATTGCATTTAGAGCAGAGACTTCATCCTTATTCCTTAACATAGATTCTGGCAATTAACAGGTAGATGTTATTTGGAATTAGGTTAACTGGATATGAAATTGGCTGGCTAATTTTGTGACTTTGGGCAAATTGTTTTCTTAATCATAAAATTGGAATTTTTTTTGAGGTTACTTTTTAATGAACATTAAATAAGATACAGATATAGAATAAATAGTCCCAGAAATATGGTATGCGCTCAAAATTTTTTAGATCTGTTATTTTCCCCTTCTCTGGCTTTTATTCATTTTGCATCCTCTCTTAACTGCCTGTGAATTCCCAGGGACAGGGTCAAGACTTCCTCACTTCTTAAGCTTAAGTTAGATTTCCTTGTTTCATGCCATCATAGTTGTATTTACTTCTTTGGAGTCACTACAGTTTTCTGTGAGCTTCATAAAAGCTGTGCTTACGGCTTCCTTAACACCTGCCCTGGTGTGTTACTTTTTTTTTTTTCATTTCCCGTATCTAAAATTCTCCAATTAATTTTTTTTAATTAGTTGGAAAATAAGTTGTAGTTTCTTATATAGAATAAAAAACTTTTAAGCTATGCTTAGTTCCATAACTGTTAGGAACTATTTTGTAAAATCAAGAAATAAAGAGAGGGACTAAAATTGATTGCGTGAGTTTATTTAGGCTTTATTCATTCTCCTTAGCCAATAGTAAGCTGGAAGTGTATTGCTTTAAACAAAAACAACCCATCAATTTGTTATCTTGTTTCTCTTCCTACTTTTTTCTAAACCTTCCTCTTGAAATTCAGTAAAGTAAACCAAGGCTGAGTTAATCTTTTGATTTGCTTTAATACCTGTGACTAAGTATATGTCCTTACCGATAATCCCTTTATTTTGTGTAAGTATTTATACTCTGTCGGTGATAACTTCCGTTAATGGTCAGGAAGCACTCCCTCCAACACACAGACCGTTGAAGGTTTTGTTATCTTAGCACATATAGAGATAGCCTGGCTGATGTGTTCTGTTGTTCTTAAAGCATTCACTGCTAAGGTGATAATGATATACCTAGTCTATAAATGCATGACAGTTTGAAGGAAAATGTCTTCAAGTTGGTTTATATACTTAGAAAAGTAGATTGAATTAGAAATTAGAAAACCTGGTATAAATTGATATTTAGAAAGTAGTTTCTTAAGTTTTTAGCACAGTTAAATGCTCAGTTGTAGTGCAAATGTGACAAGTTACTGAAAATCTCAGTATTTCAAATTACTGATTTTTTTTAAGTTTACTTTTAAATATTGAAGTTTAGTAGATGTAAATTGCTGTGTGTTTTAGAAAAGTTTTCCAAATTATATATTGGTATGTCAGATTTAGGCTCGAACTTTGTTCAAATATTAAATGCTTGAGGACACTGTGTTTTCTTACAGGGAATGGTCCCATTTGTATTTGTTGGCACTAAAGAAAGCATCGGAAATGTGCAAGTTCTTTTAGAGTATCATATTGCTTATCTGAAGGTTTGTATACTGTTCATATTTACAGCATTGTTACAAACATGAATCTTAAAATTAAATGCATTTTATATTTGTAGTAAACTTCAAATCTCACCATATTTTTAATTCGGTTTCAGATATGATCTATTTTTTTTTTCCTACATGAGAATTTAAAAATAAAAGGTCCTTTGCCATAATAAAATGATTGGCCTCATGTACATTGTTTCTCTTTCCCTTTCCTCTGAACTTTTGCATTTCTTTCCTCACTGTTTAAGAAACGATTACTCTTGTGATCCTGTAATTTGACTGTCATTACTCATGTACCTACGTGTTCTGTACTGGAACCGTTTTGTTTTTACCTTAATGTTTTACATGCAAATAGGGCATAGAACCAGGAATGAAGATGGACTTTCTTGGTAACTCGTATTATCTGAATCAGATGTACTATCCCCATAGAAATCATTTGATAATTCTTAATGATTGTTTCTAATGTAGTCTATTTTAGTTAATAAAGAACAAGGGTTTTAGAAAAGAAATGCCCTATAAATTATTAAAAGTTGCATTTATCATTTTCTACTCTTTTTTATTCTATATTCTCTTGTTCAGGGTGTAATAATATCCTCATCTGCTGTCTCTTATAGGTTTTCCTTTTAGTCACTCATATCATTGCTGCTATGTTACTATTTTGAAAGTGCCCCCGATAACGTCATTTCTTCGTTTTAAATCTCATCTTTATATGATAAGTCTCAATTCAATCTGGCATTCTAAACTCATGTTTTATTTTCTAGTACTCTACTGCCTTTTAACCAAGAGCTTTGTCTAGACACCTTACCATTACATGTTGTAATGACATCAGTTTCTGAATGACCAAGCCTACTTGTTCATCTAGGTCACAACTGAGGTGTCACTATTTTTATAAGGAAATCAGTTATTAATAGTACCTCTCATAGATGATGCTTTTAATAGCTTCATTTAGCAGAGTTTTAACTGCTTGAGAGCTAAATCTAGTAATATTGTGTAATTACTATTTAATAAATAAGTAATTTTAATGCTTGTCTGTTAAACATTCTCCTGAAAGAGGAGAGTCCTTGTCTTTTTTTACATTGTATACCTCTAGCACTTCATGTGGTTGGTACACACACTAAGGCATTCAGCTAAGGCATTCAGTAAATGTTCGGTGAATTGAATCAGCAAGTGACCTTGTAAATGGTTTACAAAGAACACAATTGTACTTTACCACATGCCCAAGATCACAGCTTTTTTCATCGATAGGAAGTATATCTTTAGCTCTAGGCTTTATTACAAAAAGTTACAAATAAGATTTACCCTTTTTTGTTTTGATTATAGGAAGTAGAACAGCTAAGAATGGAACGCCTACAGATTGATGAACAGCTGCGACAGATTGGTATGGGTTTCAGACCTTCTTCCACCAGAGGGCCTGAAAAAGAGAAAGGATATGCCACTGATGAAAGTACCGTCTCTTCTGTACAAGGTTCTAGGTCTTATAGTGGAAGAGGCAGAGGTCGTCGGGGCCCTAATTACACCTCCGGTTATGGTAAAACACATTTTTTTGGTAGTAGTTTTAGTTTAGGTGCTCCAATACATTTTGCTTATTAGTTGGTTCCTTTATCTTGAATTTGAAAGCAGTAGATGATTGTGAGGTATATGTCTTAATGGTAGTGACGGCACAGTTTATATTGATGACAATGAAAGGTATAGGTAATGTTCAAGCAGCTACATAATGAAATGAAACATGTTTTTGTTAAGTTGGTGGTCATGTTCTGAATATTTAGAATAAATATGTATATGAAACTTCCATATATTTCCCTTGTACAATTGTATAAATTTTCTTAATACGAACCTAGTAATGGTAGTGATGCTGCTAGAAATCATCTTTTGCTTACCCTTTAAGAAAAGTAAAAATGAAAAATATGCTAATACTGTGCCAAGATTGCATATAGCAAATCTGTTACTAGTTTTTAAAATATGTTGTATTGACTCATTCGGCAATTTTGAATATTAATATATCTGGAATTATTTTGTGAAATAGCAGCATTTCACTAAAATGAGGGCTTTAAAAGTCAGAAACTAATTAACATTTTATCAGTAAACATTTTTCTAAAATGTATTTATTTCACTGTGAGGATGGGGCCTAAACCCACTTAAGGTGGGGGCCAGTGGATGGTTTGATGATCATAATTCTCTAATCCTGAATTCTCACTCTTTAGCTTTGGAGTTGTTCCATTTTTTTTCCATTTGGACTTGGATTTTAGCAGTGACCTGGGTTTTTTCCCTCCCTCGTTCTCTTTCCTTTCTCTTCCCTTCCTCTTCTCCACTCCCCATGCTCATCCTAACTGCTTTGGGAAAATATTTCATAAACATGAAAGCTTACAGTGTGCAGATTCCATATCCAAATTTCATGTTTGACTAAAGGGTCATTTAATGGTGCCAGTTATACTAAATTTGTACTATCTTTCATTTTTTTGTAGAGGTGGAAGTTTAGTTATCTCTTCCCTTTCGTATCCTCATGTTTCCATGTTCTCATTTTTTGGTATTTTTTATTTTAAAGTTAACCCTGTATTGAAACTTAAAAAGCAAAACTCCTGTTAAGTAAAATTTTAGCATGTGAAGGTCTGAAAATTGAGAACTATTATTGTATTCCTGAAAATACATTTAATGAAAAGACAACCTGTAATTAAATAGAAATTAAGTATATACTGAATGATTTTAGAAGTACAATTACGAGTACAAATAATCATTTAGCTTTTGGATGATAAAGATGCATTCCCTTAAGAATTTTAAAAGCCTCTGGGAAGTCAAGTCAGCTTATTGATGAGGTCACTCTGGCAAAATGCATTTGTTGGCAGATAATTTATATGAGCGTGGTAGAGGAGTATCGGAATTGAAGAAAGCTGTGCAAATTGTTCAGTAGATGGCACTCTTACCTCTCAATCTTTGCAGGCTAGTAATATTGTATTTTTTGAAATAGCTGTCTATCTTAAGTGGGCTTGAGAGAAATATCGTTTGAATTTGGTTATATATTTTTCTTGTCCACTTAATATCAGGATTCTTAGGAGATAATATACATAAGTTGTATAAGAAACCTTTTCTCAATATAACATACCTGAAGTTGGCGTGTGTCTTACAGTGGATGATGTCTTACAACTTTGCTTGCCAGCATTTTCTTTAATGGCACACAAAATACTGTCTCTTATAATGGATGGCCTGTCGGATTTGAAAAATGTGGTACTTCATCTATTAATTTTAGCATACATGATCAGTGAAAAGAATGTGAACCGTCTTCATAAGGTGATTTTGGAAGTTTTAAAGGGGAAATCTGATTTAAAATTCTGTTAAAAACAGGTTTTTGTTGGTGTCATTAAAAAATTGAAGCAGTTTCATGAATCATTTCGAAAATTTTTTAAATTTTTTTTGGATTTATTAACTTAGATTTCACAAAGTTGAGAGATTGGAATGGTTGCAGTGATTTCAATAGAGTATTAGTTTTATATTGGTGCTGTAGCAAATTATAAACTTGGAGGCTAGAACAACAAATTTATTATCTTACAAGTTCTATAGCTCAGAAGTCTGATATGAGTCTCATTAGGCTTAAGTGTTGGCAGGGCTGTCGTCCTCTCTCGAGGCTCTAGGGGAGAATCTGTTTCCTTGACATTTCCAGTCTCTAGAGACCACCTCCATTCCTTGGCTTAGGGCCCCTCTCCCTCCATTTTATGAAGTTAGTAACTCTAGAGAAGCCTTATGCAGCCATCTTTGGTTCTCTGCAGTTGACAGAGGTTCTCTATTAAAGATCCTTGGGATTCGGTTGGCTTTACTTGGATAATCCAGGATAATCCCCCCACTTCAATATTCTCAACGTTGATCACATCTACAAAATCCCTTTTGCCATCTTAAAACTGTTTAAGGGTTATTTAAAATGAATAAAGAGGAACACTAGCCAATTCATTAGCCTTTTTTGTGTGTGTTGGACCTTAGTATCTGTCTTAACTATTGAAATCTATGATTTTGACACTCTTGAAATATTTTGAATACTATATAAGTTAAATTAAGGAAGAATTTCGTTGCTTATGACACTGAGTTAAATACTACAGTGTGTGTCTACAGAGAATTCAATAGGAACCTTTGTTAAAATCTTTACAAATGAGATATTCATCTACCTTCAAATTTTGGTAATGTTTTCAGGCAGAGTAGAGGTTTGTAAATAAATTCAGAACTTCTTACACATTCCAAAGGTTTTCTTCACTACTCATGAAATGATAAATTGCCCTTATTCTAACCGTGGCATCAGTTAATGAAGTTCTTTTTTGTTATTGGAGAAATAAGTGTTTAGGAGATTCATTCTCTTCAGTGAGACTCTTACTCCTAAAAAAGATTCAAAGAAACTTGCTATATTCTTCCTAAAATATACTTCCAGCTAATTATTTAATCCATCCTTATATAATTGACCAGTTATATTCATATTTGACAGCTTGTGGAGAGAAAAAAATGCATTGAAGAGTTAGCTTTAAAGGAGAAAGGAAATTGGTAGGCTCCTTCATTAGTTAAAATTCACATTTTATTTCCTGCACTTTGTGCATCTAAAGTGCTCTTGTGTTTTGCTCTTATCACCAAGTGACGGAGTTTAACTGTAGGGGATTTTTGGTTTCTTGAATTACTATTTGAGGAGTTAGAAGAGAAACTTCAAAATCCTGCAGTAAGTTTACTTAAGAGAAAATTGTTAGGCTCATTGGTAGACATCTGGGGGCACTTACAGGTTTGAGACAGAGCTCCACTCTTTACATTTATGATAGACCGAGTGAGAAGTAGATCCAAAGGGATAAAAAGAAAACAACACATGACAACACTGCATGATAGGTATACACTGCTTCTAAGGAAATACGGGGAGAGGTCTTTTTTCAGTTAAATTGGTCTGAACCTACAGATTGAACTGGGCTTTGAAGGGGATGTGTTTGGATATATGATAAAAGAAGGGTGGAAGTGGCATCCCAGTACTACCAAAGAGCAGAAGTGGGAATAAGTGTGTTAGTAATTGGGTCATAAAATCTGACACTGTGATATAATGATGATGATATTGTAGGGTTCTATAGAATATTTGCAGTGTTTAAATTTTTAAAAAGTTGTTAAAATAGATCATTGGACTGTTAGAAATGGTCTGTAAACTTTGAAAGTCATGCTGAATTTTTTTCACTGATAATGGCTTCTATTATTGTCAGATTGAAGCTATCTTTTCTCAGGATAACCTTACAATTGGTTCAGTAATTTAAAATACTATATTCTAATTTAAGATACTATTGCTCATAAAACAATTTTATGTACAACCACTATAAATACACTCTCAGTTTATGAGACCGTCAATTATAAGAAACATCCTAATTTCAGAGATGTTAAAATGTGAAAAAAATGTGCCCCCTAGAATTAGTGAAATGGTAGAATACACTATATAATTCAGTTATTTATTTTTCTAAATGTGATTAAGTTTGCTTCTAAATATTGGCTAGCAGTTTCATTATACTAATAATTTGATATTAAAACCTGAAAATGGCCAAAAATTTTTTAATATTATCCCATATTAAGTGCATTTCATAATTACATATGTTTTATATGTTTTCTGTAATATTGGCTGTGGTTTTGCACAGCCAAACAATTTTAATTTTTAATCTATTTGAATGGTAGATACTATATTACCAGTTAATTTCATAAATCATTTTAATCTTTAGTTTTTTTGAAGCAGCCAATCAATATGGTTAATTTAAACAATGATTTGCAGGAAGTAATTTTGAAAAATTTGGCTCTTTTTAAAATAGGAGTCTAACTTTGTTTGTTATGTTCTTTCCCAAGGTACAAACTCTGAGCTGTCTAACCCCTCTGAAACAGAATCTGAGCGTAAAGATGAGCTGAGTGATTGGTCATTGGCAGGAGAAGATGATCGAGAGAACCGACATCAGCGTGACAGTAGGAGACGCCCAGGAGGAAGAGGCAGAAGTGTTTCAGGGGGTCGAGGTCGTGGTGGACCACGTGGTGGCAAATCCTCCATCAGTTCTGGTAGTCTTTTATATACTATGTCAGCATCCTTTCTTTGTAAACAGTGTAACTTTATACAAGTGAATTCATTTCCCAGGACCGCCCATTTTTGGATGTTTCTCTTACTGTCTGAGAAAAATAGAACATACAGCAACATGTGGAAAAGCCCTGTAGAGTGTTTATCAGTGAAGGTTTAGCTAGAATGTTCCGGTCAGAAAAACTTTAGTTGGCTAAGTTTCTAATGTTCAGATGTTTATCCCTTCAATTTTGGAGGGCTTAATATAATTGGAATGTTCTCTCCCTCTGCTCCCTCAGAATTTGTGGGTGTTTTGGTCCAGAGAATTCTCATGCTCAGAAAGTTCTAAATACCTTTGTGTACTGAATATTAAACATTAACTGAAAACCGTTCTTTGCTACACACTATGTACTTTGAGAGTGGGAAATTTGTGAAATCAACTTAAAATTTTTTTATTGTTTGAAGAATTGGGTTATAAAGAAGAGGGTTTACAAGAATGAAATTTGAGGTGTACAAGCAACTTTCTACTTTTTTTGTTTTGTTTTTAAAACTTTTAAACTAATGGAGTTGTTGGAGTTGCCAGAATGTTCTTGCTTAGCATAATGGGCTAAGGGGAGGATTGTTAGTGATATGTGGACTAGATTATATCAGGGATGTAACCTTAACATATCATTAAGAAAACCACTCTTTTCATGGAAGTTCTATAGTATTTTAAATGTTATAGAACATACGTGTATATATAAATAAATATATACCAAACATACTTACAAATTAGGGAAAAAACTGGAACAAAATCACAAAATTTAGGGTCTTTTTAAAAGGTACTCTAGTTCCAGTGAAATTCTTTGAGCCCTTAAGTTTAGTTTTACAGGCTTTCAGGGAAATAGTTTTTATATTAGTAGTATATTGCTAAGTGTTATCAAGGTTTATAAAATTATAGTATGCTGAATTGCAAAATAAATGTACTTAGTGTTTATGATTAATGGATAAACTTAGTGTCTTTTGCAAAGATGCTAGCTTGCTAGCTGTTACCAAAGGAAACTTAGAAAGGAAAAGTCGTGATTAGGTGAATTTCTGCTATAATTTGATTGGTGGAGGCAATAAATGCACATAGGTAAGATGGGTGTGTTTTTTTCTTAAAATTGTATCTTAAAATTTTTCCTTTCTCACCCTCACCCCACCTTACTCCATCTTCACTCTTTGTTTCTGGAGATGGGAATACCAGTCAACATTCATTTCCACATTTTCCTATAACCAGTTAGAATTTCAACTTTCTCAGTTTGCTTTTTGTGTAGATTTGTTTTGATTGCTTCATGTCATAGTAACAGATTTCTGGTAAGTCATGGAGTGCAGGTGTTGAGTATTATTTGGAAATAGCCCATTGATATTAGCAGAAAGAAGCAGGGGACAAAAGTTCTTAGAATTAATTCATATTAGCTGAATATTTCTCCCTTTATTTCTCTAACATCTGGGCAGGATTAGCTAGGAATGTGAATGTCAAAAATAGCATATATTATTTCCTGACATTTTCAAACAAGTCAGAGAGACATGGTTGGAAGCTGAGGTGTCTGCTCATCATCATCTTTAATATTTCATTGCCATTTAAAGTTTTCATGTTATTTTCCAGGTAAAATAGTGATACAGAAAACATTTGAAGACAGTATATTTTTATTGGGGAAAAAATTGAAGTTTCTTTATCATTAATTGGTATAGATCAAACATTCCTAATAATTTCAGCTCTCTTAAACGAATATTTCTTGCCTCTGACATGCGTATAGTGCTCAAAGATCCAGACAGCAATCCATACAGCTTACTTGATAATACAGAATCAGATCAGACTGCAGACACTGATGCCAGCGAATCTCATCACAGTACTAACCGTCGTAGGCGGTCTCGTAGACGAAGGACTGATGAAGATGCTGTTCTGATGGATGGAATGACTGAATCTGATACAGCGTCAGTTAATGAAAATGGGCTAGGTATGTAAGCACTTAGGGAAAAGATATATATTGTATAGTACTGTTAATGTATGACCCTTTTTTCAAAAAAAAAAAAACAAAACAACCCAAACATACGCAATTCGCAAGTTGAATTTTTTAGTGCTTACTTCAAATAAGGTAGATAGCTCTGTCTTAAATGTCTAGTTTTTAAGAGTTGTATAGCCAAATTATTTGAAACTGCGAGGGTTTATTTCAAGTGCCCTTTGATGCCATTACATCAATACAAATATACAGACTGCAGGGCACTTAATATTATTGTTCCTAAACCAAAATTGGGCTTTCATCTTATTTAAAAATTATTATAAATGATGCTAGTGAAGGTAAGTATATTGAGTAGACATTAATTTCCAAAGGGCTAAAAATGTCATTAACTTTGGTAAAAACTGAACTGCATTAGAGAGGAAAACTTTTATCCTTGAATGATGATAAAGTCTCAGAGTTTGTTTAGTCAATTAAAACCCTCTTAATTTCCAGGTGATAATTCCATTTTTTATCTATTTGGAATGCTTAAAACTACAAGTATATTTTTCCTGTCAGTATGTGTTTTATCTTCCCTGTTGAACTAAAAGGCTCTCTTTCCCCTTCCTTAAATCTTTGAAGGAAAGAAGTTTTTATTTTATTTGTTTTTTCATTGTTTTTGTCAGAATAGTTCATGGATGGTAAATTTTGCAATTACAGATGATAGTGAAAAAAAACCCCAGCGACGCAATCGTAGCCGCAGGCGTCGTTTCAGGGGTCAGGCAGAAGATAGACAGCCAGGTAACTTGAGTGGACCTGTTGACAACACCAGGTCATAAGCATGAAAAAATATGTCATGTGTCTGCTTTCTAAATATATTATACTTACATGTACACATGTGTGCATATACATTCAAGATGTGCATTGCATAAATTGTTTACTCAACTAATAAGACTACTATTAAGAAAATGCATTCTTCCTTCACACCCTAAATGTTTAGTAACCTAATTGAACTAATGTGTCTCAACTTTTTTACATGGAAATACTGTTGAGAAGACCATTATTTTGTCCACTTGGCAGATTCTTCACACTTGAATTGGGGCCTGCCATCCCAGAGATTATGTTGTAGATTGTGATTGAGGTTGATTGGCAAAACTGGGCAGCTTTTGCATGGTGCCTGCTTACTCTGTCTGCATTCAGCACCTCATTTTTGTGGGAATTGTAGTAATACCCACAGGGAAAAAAAAAGTACAAATGAGAAAAATACTTGAAAGTGTCTTTTTCCTAATAAGAGGAATGCATGTTATGTTTTTTATTGTAGTGTGATGCCTTTTCCCTACACCGACTAACGATTCAAATTAATAGTACTTACTTAGTTTTAAAATGTTAATTTTTAAGTAGCCATAATTTTTAGTAACTTCAAAGAAACTTGTTTGCTGTGTCTATTATTTTGAACATAATTCCATTTCCTGTGTACAGAGAATCACATGTATATTCACAATGAAGAAATTGTGTGCACCAGAAATAAACCCCTTTTAAACTATTCCATTTTTGCATTCTTTCCAAAGCAAATTCTTTCACGTGTTTTCCCCAAATAAAGAATGTAAATTCCAGTATCTTTAGTATTTTAAGTTTACTGGTTATAGAGACATTTGGGAAAACCAGTTCAGGGTATTAGTTACCTTTCTTGAAAAAATTTCATGTTTTAAAGACAGTTGTAAATTTAAAAGGAATTAAATATTGTCAAAATTAGAAAATTTCTAGAAAATGTCTATTTTCCCTTCTTTTCCCTCTCTCTTTAGTGTTAGAAATATATTTTAGAGCAAGAGATTGTATTTATTTTGTTTTTTGAAGCTGGCACAGCAATAAATATAATCTCTGGCCATACTTTATAACTAAGAACATTCAAGCTGTCAGTATGGGCCTAACAAAGAGGATAAATTACAGTGTAATTTATTAGCTAGATGGACAGTGGTTTATTTCTAAGTCAACAGACATAAAAGGAATAATATTAATATAATGTGTTTGTTAAAGAAGAGGTAGCGCGCTTTCTGCATGATATTAATTGAAACCTGACTAATTTCTATAGTTTTTCAGTAACTTGTGTTCCATATTACATTTATTTCTATTTTACTCTTTTCTTTGGGATTACTGCTTTTCATCTTGCTCCTCACCTTCCCCAGCCTGTTCCCCCTACTCCCCACAAAAATAAATAAATAAATAAAAATAAATAAAAAAAATACCCAAGATAGGATAGGTTGAACAAGCATATCATTTTCTCCTTGCCCCGACGGCAGCCTCTATCTAAAGAATAATAACATTGTCCTAAATACACAGTCATTGAATTCTCTTTTGCTTAAAATCTCTTGTCCTTAATGTAAATTAAGCAATCAGTATTCTTTATTGGACTTAGAATATGACCGTATACTGGTTTCCAAAAGACTAGCTATAAGCAGATTTTTTTTTAAATCAGCTGAGGTGGTTTTTGATTTTACCTCCCCTTGGGGAGGGGAGGGGCACTGGTAAGTTTTTACCTTTCTACATAAGTGCCTTTTAATTTCATTGATAAACTATATGAAAGTATATGATTCTGTACATAGTGGATGAAGGGTTCTAAGAATTGTCACATACTCAAATTTAGCAGTATGTCTGTCTACGTAGCAGGGTTTCCAAGTAGATGAGTTCTTCCAGATGTCACTGAGGGCTAAACTGGAAACATTGAATTTATTAAGGTGCTCCCCAATCTAGAATCATTCCTAGAATGGTTATGCCACCGCATAATGTAGACATAATAATGAAGTAGATTTGATAGTATCCCCCTCCCCAATTTTGGAAACCACTATTAAATATATTTATAAATCCATTAACAGCTAATTTAAATGATTTTTAAAATCTCTAAAAATGAGCAGCACACTGAGTTTCTTACAATTTGGAAGAGGCAGTTTTAGACACGAAATATTTAGTGGTGTTTCTTATGAATGCTGTGTATTAGTTCTGAATTGTTCCTTTAGATGTTAAAAAAGATTCATTTAATAGTTCTAAAGTTCTTGGATCTTACAAAAGTGTTTACATGTTAATTCATGATTAAGAAAAATGAATTGTAAATATAACTAGCTTCATATTATATCAAAATGGTTTATTTTCATATAATTTGAACCTGATGGGCCAGTTCTCCCCATACCTAGTGACTTAATTTGAAATTTACTTGAATTTTCATTCTTTACATAATTAAGTTGTTCCCATAATTTAAAATACACTGTATTTCATATAATCAGGGATTTTTCTTTACCAATTTCTGATAAAAAAGAATTGTTTGAAAGAAAGGGTGATTATTTTGATATTTCTTCAAACCAGTGAATTCTAAACTGCAAGTCCTAGAAGAGAAAGGAATGAGATATGAAGTGAGGCCAGTCTAGAGTACCTACCTGTAGACCAGTGGTCATTTGTTGTAGGCTGGCAGTACTTGGGTTAATATTTTGCCCTATCACTACTGCCATCTACTCACTTCCTTGCAAACACAACACACACTCTAATCAGTCCCTTTAAAGACTGAATGATTGGCAAAGTGGGGAGGGAGTGGTTAGTGAATTCCTGGTGGCCCTTTTCACCACCACGATCAATGTCCACATTCTTAGGGTGGTATTCTGTCATCTTTAGTTTGCTTGTAGTTTTTTATTGTAGATTACTCAGAATGGTTTCTAGTGTGGAATGTTAAAAAGGAACCATAAAATATCACACTTGGATTTCTTAATTGTACTATTTTTAAAAACTAAAAACAATATTTGAATTAATCTTTTATATCTTTGATTGAAATTTTCAAATTGAAGTATACCACTCTAAGATTTATACCAAATTTGCCCCATTTTTGCTCCACTGATAATTGTGAACTCTGGGCTTACAATGCTGCATTTCCTATTCTTGGTTGTGGATTTCTGTATCAAACTTATGCCACAGCCGTAGACTCAACCAGAAGCAAATGGCTGGATTCTTGTGAAAGAGGACTTGAATTTAGCCTTCCTCGATCTCCAGCTTAAATTTTTTTATTGTCATCACTAAGTCAAAGGCACATTTTTCAAACTTTGTTTTTGGTTGGAGGTGGTACCCAGCTTAAGAAAATTTTGAAATTGGGTAACCCACCGTTAGTTTACTTTAAAAGTAAAATTACTCATTATCCATAAATAAACTTTAGAAATATTTTTTCAACACCTGTAATTTTTTTCTCATCTTCAACAGTCACAGTTGCAGATTATATTTCTAGAGCTGAGTCTCAGAGCAGACAAAGAAACCTCCCAAGGGAAACTTTGGCTAAAAACAAGAAAGAAATGGTAAGGAGAATTTAACCTGTAGGTTTTGTTGCCTTTTTTTTTTTTTTTTTTTTTTTTGGTATGGTTTAGCTTTATTTTTACTTCTTAACTTTCTGTATGATCACTTGTTTCCCCAACTGGACGAATAATATTTTAAAGACTACTCTGGAGTTTGTTGTTGACCCGCAGGTAGCTGAAGAAATGCATGTTTGAGCCTGAAATACTTTTCTTAAAATAGCATTTGTAAAATTTAGTCTGCCCAAAGATACTGGGTATAGAAACTGTTGCTTAATTTGGGTAGCAGTAGGCTAGATAGATACCTCTTCCCAGTGATGGATATAGACCTTTTTAAGTTTCACTTATTTTAAATGCTTTAAAGGATTTGATATGTAAATGTGAGCTTAAAAAAAAGGTGAGTAAAGTAGGTGATTATTTGTTTACCTTAGGGTATTAACTGTTTATATCTTTTACATGGTGAGCTATCCAGCAGTTAAAATAAAATTAGGTACAAGTTTTCAGTAAACAAATGCAGATTCTTCCTGTGGTTTAGGCACTGCTAGTTACTAGAGACTATTGAAAGACCCAAAGAAGTGGAGTACATTGATATTTATTTTGAATTTTAAGAATATTTGTATTATTTGAGCCATTGTGGTACATGAAACTAAAATTATTTATTAGCTAATTAATGTTTACGTAGCTATTTTCCTCCTCAGCTGTAGATTTCATTTATAAAGAAGTTGAAAAAGTTGTCTCCCTTTGGCAGGCAAAAGATGTGATTGAAGAGCATGGTCCTTCAGAAAAGGCAATAAATGGCCCAACTAGTGCTTCTGGCGATGAAATTTCTAAGCTACAGCGTACTCCAGGAGAAGAAAAGATTAATACCTTAAAAGAAGAAAACACTCAAGAAGCAGCAGTCCTGAATGGTGTTTCATAAACTGAAGAAGTTCCTAGTTTACAGTTCTTTTACATTACATTTTACAATAGTGCTTGTACAAGCTTGCCAAAGATAGAATATGGATCGCCAGTCTTTACATCGCACTTTCAGTTCCTCCATTTGGAATTCAGAAAGGGGAGGGATCCTGAAGAAATCATATGTTAAACATACTTTGACACCTACTGTGTTATAAAATATATCATCAGATGTGCCTTGAGAATAGTATATGTAACATTAAAAAAGTTGCTGGCTATAGGAAATGTTATTTTGTTTTCAAAATATGGCAGAGATGGGGGGAAGTGGGTGGGGTGGGATCCCTGAGGTAATATTCTTTATGAAAGCATTAGCTGCTTTTGTTACATTTTTAATAATATGCAACCACTTCTTCACCTGAGGAAAACTAGAGTGAAATGCAGTCTAAAATATTTTGCACTGAATTGTAATTTCTTCATTAGTTTAGTCTGGAAACTGGTCTGTTTTAATGTGTTTTTAAAATGCTGTATGTAGAGGAAAATCTGCAGACCACTGGAATACATTTGTTAAAACTCTCATCTGCAGGGACACTGGGTGATATTGGCAGTGACTGTTCTACATTGAGGCTTTGTTTGGTTTATTTATTAAAGTGTACAGTATTTAAAAATCAAACATAGCTTTAGTTAAAACACTAAGCTGAATTAGTCATGTCCATTCAGACATAATCTGAACTACTGAAAAGATCAATTTCCAGAAAGTTTATTCTGTACAAACTACATGTTAGTCTTCAGTAGAGTATACTTTTCCTTTTCTTACTTTTTTTCTTTTTTCTTTTTTCGATTTTGGTTGTTTGATGTGCAATATGTTTTTGTATGCAGGTAGTAAATAAACTTTGATCTTCCAGTTGCTGATTTTTAACTTTCTACTTTTTATACCAACTGTTGCAAAGTAGTTGGAGCTACTTAGAGGCCTAGAATAGTATCCTGATTGCTTTTTAAAAAGCATTTATACTTACTCATAAGTAGTACTAAACTATTGGTCAATCATTTTGTAATGAATCTGAAATCTTAGCACTTAAAATTTAGTCTGTTAGAATGACTTAGGGAATTGATCATACATTTGATATTAAGAAAGTCTTTGTAACAAAATTTTAATCAAAGGCAACTTTTGGAAGGCAGTGGAGTAAAATCTAGAATTTTACTCTTGCCTTTGATTGTTTATTAAAATTTTTTATTAGGAAGTATGAGCAATTTTTAAATATGGAATCGGCTAGTGATTGGCTTTTCGATTCTCCAGGAAATAATTGTAAAGGTTCTCACAGTAATGATTGTACTTTTTGTATATATTTTAGCCAGATGGCTTTATTTTAGGAAGCTAGTTTCAGTTTTCTAAAAAGTAACAATAATATAATTTATGCAGCTAATTGTGAGGTTATATAAAATAACTGGCTTTATGAGGGTTTGGCTCCACAGTATTGTATAGACCAATGAGCAAGAGAAAGACAGCCCTTTCTGTCATTTGGCGTCTTAGTGTTTTTTTATGTGCATAATTTGTGTTAATTTATGTGCATAAAATGTTAATTGATTTTAATTTATAATGACAGAAGGAAAACTCAGGGTATAGTAAAAAATATAGTAATTGCCAGGTCAGTGTACATAACCCTAGCCCTCAAATTTATTATTGCTGAGGTTAATATGTGATGGTATTAAATGCTTGTGCGTAAAACCCTAATAGAATTCTTAAGTAAGCTGTGTTGTGAAAGTACATTACTTGCACTTTGAGTAACAATATCAAGTAATTTCATATTCTGATTTTTTAAAATTTACCCACAAACGTATTTTTATCCATCAAAGTTAGAAACAAGTAAAATAGTTGGCCTTTTTATTCTTAGTTCTTTTCACTAATAGGTTTACAGATTATAAGGTATGAGAATTAATGTTCATTACTCCCAAAATTTGTGAATATGGTATAAAGAAAAATATTTTTTTTCCACGTAGAACAGATTCACTAAACTCCTTCCATAAACATTGTTTCAATGAGAAAGACAATTCTTAAAAAGTGGGTGTAGCCCAAGCAGTTCATTAGACTAGAATAACCATATTCTAGGAAATAAGTATTAAGATTTCATTATTTACAAATGACTAAACCCAATGTTCTATCCTTTAAAGAAATATAGGCTCTTTTGGGAGTAAATAGCACATGCTCAGATTCAGAAGTGAAAAGCCCACTCCCCAAAGATAATCGATGGTTCGGGTAACCTTCCAAACTTACTCTGAGGGATGCATCTTCACTTTTATATTAGTTAGATGTTACTATGGGAGAACTTACCAGTACACATTAAACAAAGACACTCAAATCTAAAGGTCTTGTGCAACTCAAATATTGTGTCAGCATACATACGGTGAGATCATATATTAATCTGAACTAAATCATGGAATAGAAGTTGAGGTTGCCTTGGGGCAAAAGAGATCTGCTTTTCCTGAAACTTGGAAAGCCTTGAATTCTTGGATTTGGCATCACTTTTTAAGCTTTCATTGGGCCTAAAACGGGTGAGTCACCATTGGTAAAATTATAGTAGGGATACAGAGAAATCTTAAGTAGTTAGGTATTTTTATATGGAGTAACATCAAACTGGTGAGTTCATGAAAACAGACGTTGCTTAGGACAAGGCTGAGGGAAGTTGCTGAAATGTAACTTTTTAAAAAGAAAGTACAGGTATATGTAGGCAAGCAAAATAAGGAAGCACTAAGTTAGTGAGGCAAAAGTAGCTGGTGTTTTGCTCCTGTATTCTGGATCTCCATTCTGTGGCTGAGATCCATTGCCTTCATGTCAGTAGTATTTTTGTAGCTGAGTGTAGTGTTTAACCTGAGAAGGGAAGGGTCTGTTGCAAAGTTGGCATGTTAGTTAACTGAATGTTGCAGTTAGATTGGGAAATAGTACTATTTGTGTCCTCTACAAATAGATTTATACTTTTTTGAAGTTGAAACCAACTAGATATTCACATAGGCTGTGCCTACAATGAACTCAATCTACTAAGGACAGATGAATGGAAAACGGGCTATAATGCAGTAAGTCCTATGTCAGATGATTGGTTATTGGAAATGAGAGTAAAAGAAAATTACTTTTACACTTGGATTTTTTTAGAAGGCTTCAGGGAACTTGGATTTGAACTGGATCTATGGGTTTGGCAAAATTACTAAAGGCCAAAAAAGGATGCTTGTAAAGTCCCAATCTTACTATCTTCACTATTATGGTTTGACTCCGCTATACCATTTTATAAGGATATCTGGTATAGTGTATTGGCTGTGTGCTTGAATGCACAGTAGTCACTTAGAACCCATGATTAACATTTGGGTGTTAAGAACTGTTGCAATAAATCAGTAATTGCAATTTGCTGTAAACCTTTGGCAAGTGATGATAATTGGAAACTGCACTCAACTACTGGTTGAAAATAAGTCAATTATGTTGAACTATAGGAGATTGCCAATAGTTGACCATTTTTGATCCACAAAAATGGCAATTTCCTATGGTTCAACTTGACACGTTTTTTAAGTACATTTTTAAGTATAATAATTTACTCTAGAAATCCAGGTCGAGGGTCTAATCCAGAAAACCCCGAACTACAACTACTGGATGAGGGAGGTACATATAATAAGGAAATACAAATTTTTTTAAAAGGGTTTTATCAGTGGATCACTCAAGTCAGATTTATCTGTTACTGTTTCATGTACTAAAGTGCGTAATAATGCTCCTGGGTAAACTATAATGCAGCTTTTTACAAAAAAGACATCAGTCTGTTTGCTGGCCTATTTGAGAATTTGAAAAGATGTTATAGGTGTAAGTACAGAATTGGGAGTTACTATCTTCCGACTTTTTCTGTATTCCATTTCATCTCAAGAGGTCTGGACTCTGATCTAAAGACCTTTCCAATATTAATGTAACTTGAGTCTATTTGTACATGGGACCCTGGGTAACAACCATATTCCCATGTACTCTCAACAGTTAGTATGTGAATTAAAATGTTTTATATATGTATCCGTCCCAGATATTTCCACCTGTGCCATATGCAGTCTAAAGGATATCAAAAGCAAGGGCAAAATTATTTTTTACTGACATTCTCAGTTTTGAAGCCCCATTATTTGTGTTTCAGGGATTGGTATGTATTCAGGGGCGGGGGATTTAGAGATATTTTCTGAATGTTTTGTACCCTTTTTACTTTATTGTCAAATGTAACTGCTCATTTTCTAATTTAGAGACTTTATTACAAAAAATTTCCCATAGTTTTTCTACATGACTCATTTTATACTTAATTGTTGCAGTTCCAGTTTTCAACTTGCTGTTCGCAGGTTGTAAAGAAAAAAAGTCACTTCAATATTATTATTTGAAATCCCATTAATTGAAACTACTAAGGTAACAAACAGCAAGTGTTAACATGCACCAGATTATACCTTAACACTAGATAAGTCTTCCTCACTGGGTCAGGTAACACTGGAAAGAAGCTCTTCCTGTATCTTGTTGCTAAGGCAACAGTTGGTTCCAAGCAGATACTACAGCACTCTGAACAATGTCAACACAAAGCAGAGCTTATGTCATTTTCCTGGTACTCAAGGTTATCCTCAATCCAGGATTCTTTATATATAACCAAAAAACTAGCATTCTAGTTAGTGTTTTTCACTTTACCTCAGATTTACAGATTTTTTCCTTGTATTTTGTCCTTTGAAGTTTTTGAGCCAGTTTCTAAATTTTCATTGGAATTAACGTGCTTGATGGGGGATAATTTATGCTCAGTAAAATGTGATCTCCCTGCACACTTCGGAACTGCACCAAACAACTTACAGGTCATTATCAACAGATGTCTTAAATCCTCATTGAAACTATAACTACTGAGTTATAGTTTCAATGAGGATTTAAGACATCTGTTCCAGCCTGAGGTTTTGAAATTTAAGACTTAACTCCAAACGAAGCATTCTGCCTCGTTTCTTTAAAATACTTTTGGTGCAAGATTTTAAGGTAGGGCATACGTTTTCATTATGTTGCATATAGTATACTGAATGATGGTATTCCCATAATTTTTTGCTTAAAATTCTTTTAAGGGTGGGAAAAGATTTAACTTCAAGGACCACTTATTATTGGTCAAACCAGCACTTTCACCAAACTAGCAAAGTCGCCAGTTTTTATAAGCAGTGAGGACTCAAGCAACAATGTCAACCCAGAGGTTGGGTTTCATCAAACCAGCAAAGCAGTTTTTATAAAGCAGTGTATGACTCATCTAACGTCAACCCAGAGGCCCAGTGAAGGCAAAGGGGCTAGGTATGGAAATTAAACCCCCAGTATGCCAGATCTAATATTAAGGCTATGGGTGGGAACTCCCCCCCCCCCAAAAGGAAGACTAATATATAGAGAACCAAATTATAAACAAATATAATAAATTGGAGAAGATGCCTAGGGCTTACAGTTTCACTAGCTGTGTAACCTCAAATGATTTGCTCTGGCTTTGATTCCCTGTCCATAAACAATTTTCAAGTTGGCCATTATTTTTCCTTCTAACAGATGAAGCAGAGCCCTAAGCACAGATAGATAGCTTGCTCCAAGTTGCCTGGCTATTGCAAGAAGTTTGACTTGAAACCAGCATCTCCTATTCCCTAGTGTTGTGTTCAACAATACTTCTCTCCCCTTTTCAAAGTATCTGTAAGCACCAGCTGACAAAAAGGCCCCAAGCTAGGTATGTAACGACAAGTACTAGACTGCAGTACAACCAAGGAAAACATCTGGGTTATCAGATTTGTGAAAGGAACCACAATGCAGAGGTTAACAGCACAGAACTTGGGTTTGAGAAAGATCAGCCTTGTCACCTAGCATGCTGCTTAGGGCAAGTTACTTAACCTCACTCAACTTCAGTTCCCTTGTAAAATGTACTGAATAATAATAGCTACTATTGAGATACAGTAGGTCCTCAATTAACATTTTGTTCAATGTCATTACATTATAATGATGAGATGCTTCAGGAACTCAGCTCTTGTTTATATCAATAGCCAATGGTAAAACTGGTTTTGTTATATGTAGTTTCACTTAAAGTTGCAAAACCTGAAGATGTTAAGTGAGGACTTACTGTACAGGAAAAATGCTTAACAATGTTGGCACACTGTAAGTAGTTAATAAATGTTAACATTAGACATCAAGTATTTTGTTTGAAAACACCATGAAAAAGATATTTTTTTACAGATAATAACTTGCATCAGTTACCCACTAAAGCCCTCACATAGATGACCTTTTTCACCAAGAAAAATGGTAGGTTTGCCTAATAGCCATCAATGAAATATGGATTCTTCTACTTGAAAAAGGTAAGCCTAGAGGAAACAAAACTGATTGCTGTCAAAGAAAAATCTATTTCGTTTAATACTACAGTGATTTCCATTGTCTTAATACTTCTCTTAAAACAGGTATGCTATTTACATTAAACACTCAAAAGTATTTACACCCACTACATGAAGTTTCCCTTTATCCAGTTAATGCTTGGTTGCCTATCAGCATAACACTTTATATTTGTCTTTGAAGCTCAGTTTTGCTTTTAAGTTTTAATTGATACTATCATCTTTTTAATTACAGCTCTTGTTCATAGAAACATTTTATTAATCCAAAGGACTGAAATAAAAGGTCACAAAGCCAAAATACAGTTGGTCCTCATTATTAGATTCCTTATTTGCAAATTCACCTCCTCACTGAAATTTATTTGTAACCCCTAAATTAACACTTGTGGTGCTTTCTTGGTCATTTGTGGACATGCAGAGTAGTAAAAAATTTTGAGTCATATGATGCCCACAGAGTGATGCTCTGCTTTGTTTTCATACTGTAAATGTAAACAAGTATCCTTTCATGATCCATTTAGTGCCAAGTTTTTCAATTTTTGTGGTTTTTACTGGTGATTTCCCTGTTTAAGATGACCCCCAGCCTTAGTGAAGTGCTGCCTAATGTTCCCAAACTCAAGAAGACTGTAATGTTCGGGCATGAGTTAGTGATGTTGGCTGAGTTCAATGTTGAGGAATCAACACTATATATCAAATAAGGGTTCTTTAAACAGAAATACATATAATACATGACTATATACTGATTGGCTTACAAAAATGTTGACTCATATAAAGCTGTATTTCCCCTAGGAACAATGGTTCACTGGCTGCTGAGTGTTCTCAGTGACTTTATAAAACTACTACTTCGAATAACAAAAAGCAACTGTATCTTTATACTCCCTTTCCCCTGGAAATAACTAAAGATTGATCCTACACAAAAGTCATGGCTACTTTACGGCTCATCACATTCTAAACCTTAACAAATGGGCTTGACCAAATTTTAAACAAGGAAACAGGAATGGAAATCAACAGCAGATAGAACCCAACTTTGAAATACCCCCAACCACATTCCAACACTAAATATGACCACCACCATTATTCTGACCTCGAAGGTCTCTGTGTTCTCTGTTAATAACTAAGAACTTGAATAAAGTTTAGATGATAGGTACATAGTATAATCATCTTAAAGCTAAAACACAGTAAGTACTCCTGCTGGAGACCACAGACTAGCTATTTACCATGGGTATTTTATACAAGTCCTTTGGTTAAGATCCTTACATAGTTTATGTTAGACCAATAGTAAGCCACTGTCCCCCTAAGTGTCATTCAAATATATCAATGTATAAATTCTCAGAGTTCAAGCTAAAGTTTTTGATAACTAAGGGCATTTCAGTTTGTGTTTAAGCTAGGTCATAACAAATGTAAAACTTTTGATTATGTAATAAAAATTTATAAATGGTCAGTTTCTTTCAGGAGCTAGCTGGATACAATATAAATACTTTCTTGATTAAAAACAAGACCTGTACTCAGATCTTTTATCAGTTTTAATGTATGAAACCTGAATTTTGTCGGTGATATATACATAACCTAGATCAATTTTCTTGTGGCAAAGTTGTGGCTCAATTCACTTTTAAGTTCAGTGTTCCAAGCAGCTGGGTCAGTTCTCTGTAGCTTGACAGTCTTTCCTCCCAACAAGATGAGTCCCTACTATATATCCTGTGCTAATTCATTCCATCATATTCATCACATTGTAGTTAATGACCAGTTGATCAGTTTCCCACCCCAAAGACTGGCATGTTTACTTTGTCTTGAAGTAGGTACTAAATTACTTGCTAAATGAGTAATGAACAGTATTTCTGTTCAAATGGTTATGTATGTATCCATAATTATTGAGTGTTAATCTCCAAATATTCTATAATCTTATTTAAAATCCTCAAAGTTAAAACAAGAAACTTATACCAAGGCTTTTAGTTTGTGCTGAATCATTTTTAAAATTTGTAGCTTTGAGGCATTTTATTATAAAAATCCTGTACTCATACACATAAACTAATAAGAACTTAAAATTCATCATACATTTACTTCATTTTTTAGCTTGACCTTCTAGTAAATCTTTAGCTTCATTGATTTTGGCCGCTATATAAGGAGATCCTCCTACAGGAAGAAAGAAAAAAGGAATAGTTATAATATGGATTCTCAATTTATGCTTGGTGAAAAGCTATTATCTTGTTTCAAGGATCCCTGTGCTAATCTGAGGTGAAATTAGCAGCAATAGTATTCCAGTTTTTAAAAATAAACAATACTGCAACTGGTTAACCAAATATATGACCATATATTTGACTGATGGGAAGTGAGGTAATTCTGAGGGAGATTTCCACAAAAATGGCACCTTTTAAAAAAGCTTTAACTGATGTCAGGAATAGGATTTTTTTTAAAAAACCAGACTTACATAAGTGAAATACTGTAAGTTATCTATGATAATTACAAGTCATAAGTGAATATCAATTTATTGTAGTGTGTTATTTAGAAACCATGATATTGTCAGAGGCTTCTGAGCTTTGTTGGGAAGACCCCACTTTGCTTTAGATCCTTTTTCTGCCCTTCATAGTTTTTCTCTTCCTGTTATTAATTGTCCCTTCACAGTGTCATCTACAGCTGCTTTCCTACCAGTCTTGGAGCAGTGATTCTCAAAGTGGTTCTCAGACCAGCATCAGTCATATTAGTGAAATGAAAATTTAAGGGCTCCATCCTATACTTGAATCAGAAGCCCTCCAGTTAATAAAAGCTAAATTTCACAAAAGATGCTATGCAGTCAGACAGTAAACAAGTACAACCCTGTTTAATCTCAAAACCCTCTTTCTTAATGAAAAGACTTTTAATAAAAGTAAAAGTATTTGAGCACTGGAACATGGATTTTATGGTCTATATTTTGGTATTTCACAGAATTATTTCCTGTCAACACACTAAGGCTGCTTAGAAGCGTATCAGAAACTAATAAATACATCCTGTAGGTTTCTAACTAGGTAACCTCTAGTTCAAAAGTCTAAATGAATAGGAAAATAATTTCATTTTTAGTTTCATTAAATTAAGTCGAACATTTCCTTTAGAATGTAGACCAAACTTCAATCCCCCCACCAAAGAGTAGGATTAGCAGTATTTGACTATTAGAAATAAAATTTTTATCACAATTGTAGATCTCAAAACATTGTTAATGCTTATGACTACTTCTAAATTATAGTACTTATTAGATACCTGCTCATTATTCTATAAACTTTTCACTCAATTCTTTTAAGACACCAAAAACAACAAATGGATCCAGGCTGGGAGACAGTGTTCACACACAGATTTAGGCATTTTCCTTACTATAGCCAAAAATTAGATACAAAATTATTCTATTAATAACAATTACAGTCACTTCAACAACATGTATAACGAGTTTACTACTTACCCTTGTCTGGGTGATTTAAAAGCATAATTCGTCGATGAGCATCTCTTATTTTTCCTTTATTGGCAGTAGGGCTAATTTTAAAAGGAAAAGGTATTGTTTACTTCAAACTACTACTTGATCACAGAAAAAAAAATTGTACATAAAGGCCAGTTAAAGATGTGAAACTGGAGTAAGTCAACACAACAGGAAAAGCTGTTTAGAAACTTTCCCTAACATACAAGGAAGATGAATACTCTGAATCAGAACTAAACAGCTCCTTAGAAAAATAAAGAATTTTCAAACAAAATTTAATTGAAGTTGATAATATTCATTACAACAGTCCTTTTATTGAAAAGGAAAATATGTTTAAGTATTTGGAAATTACAGAATTTCCCCACTAAAAATGTTAGTTACACAAACATTGAGTACTGTGCTTATCTGTCACAAGTCTATCAATGAATTAAAAAGTGCTTCTGTGCCAATGTGCCTTCTCATTGGACTTTTGTAGGGAGAGTTTCAATGTTAAAAATGTACATAATACAAATAACTCCCTCCTAATGAAAGGTCTTTCTTACATTTGCTGATAGCTCTAGAGTTGTAGAAAATACTAAAAATATTAGAAATTATTTTACCTCACACCTAATATTAATGCTGCTTCTCGTTTTGTCATTTTGGGTTCAAACCCACCTCTGTAATAGCCACCACTGAAGGCCTGAAAGAGGAAATGCATTAAAAAGAAAAGATTAGAATAAGCTGCAAGTTGCTAAAAAATGTAAGTGTTCACAGAACTAGCAGAAAAACTAAGTCATTTCACACAACTTTAAGTGTAATTCCCATGGCATTTTACCTTTATAAGTGCAACAAATATTTTAATCGTTATATCAGCTTTTTTTCCCTAAAAAACCTAAACTGTTTTGAAAATACAAAAGAACAGTACCTAAAGCTAGTTTTTCTGGGAGTGAAGGGAAGATTATTCCAGGTTAGCCGTGTTCTACATAAAAATTTGATCTCCTAGTATGACTACATGTTGTAGAACAAGAAGTGCCTAAAAAGATTTAGGGGTCATTTGAAACAAGTGGTTCATGGGGGTTTAAGGCAACTACTAAAACAAGACTGATATATAAGGGCAAAATCAGGCTATTAGATCTTCTGTCTTGTCATGTCAGAAATCATACTGGTAAAGCCTACCATCCTGTTTTGTCACATTCAATCACAACAAAATAAACAGCAGGCTGTCACAGCCATATTCATTCTGAACGGTGACCACAGAAGGTCTGAACATCACATCCAGTCACACTCTATAGCCTAATTAACTGCAGTGCTACCTAAGTGTCATGTTAGCGAGTGCCAGGGCTAAGAATGGATCACTTCAGATCCTTAGATCCCTCTGTGCCTGTGATGCACGGTAGATGAGGGTGTGGGGGACAAGAATGTTGACAATGCTTAACAGTATGTGAACAATAAAGTGATACTAACTTTCCTAATCCTCGATTTGTTAACATCTCTACCCCAATTGTGTAGCACATAACGTGACTTTAGGGTAGCACTACTGCCAAGTTCAGAACTTCTAAACCCTCCTTGTGGAAAGCAAGAGAAGGGGCCCAAAGCAATCACTTAGAACTTAATGGATATTTGGAAATTTACCCTCTTCAACTGTAGTTATAAGCTTCATATATACCAGCAAAGAATTAGCAAAAATGATTAGTAAGTCTTACAGATTTTGGTAGACTTTGAAAAACTTGTTTTACTTGAGGCTCCACATGCTTCATGGCTTGCAAAACGTAACGACCTAAAAACATAAACAAGATAATAATTAAACAATTCCCAACGTCCTCTAATTCCACCTCCAAACCACAAACCAACCTGCAAATCCTGCAGCAGCAATGGTCAGTCCAACTGCTACCACTGTGCTGGCCTGGTAAGGGGAAGCAGAGTGAACATTAACTTCAATAATTCCCAACCTTCCCTATCACACCCATTCTCCCATCCCAACTCCTACCAAGTTTTATTTTAACGGAAGAAACAACTTTTTGAGTGAAAATATTCTGCGCAATGATCCTTTAAAACGACTGCAACTTTAATATCCAATGCATTGTAAAGGTACCGGAATTTCACTATGGAAGAAAAGGATGATTTCCCTCCGTTTGAAAAAAACCTCTCTAGCCTCGGAGCAAATGAAGTTACATTCAAGTTCAATCCAAGTAAGGGAAAGTTTCTGCGGGAGAAGGAACTGTTTACAGAGGGTTCCTGTAAAAGCCTGATACCGCATTTCAACGTGAAACGTGGGCTTAGCTAGGAAAGTAGTTATTCGTAGCACCTTCGGCACTGTCCCGCCTCACGATTACAAAACATGAGAGAAGCACAAATACGTTTCAAGAATCAAGAAGAGATGTGTCAGCAAGAGCCAAAGGGACGGGCAGAGCAAAGTACAGAATGTACGGCGAGGATGTGTTGGGGGAAAGTAGTTACACTCTCATGCGCTTCCACTCATGTGCGAGCGCCGCGGACGGCGGCCCGGGGGCTGGAGCCGCCTGCAGAAAGGCTGTGGAAGAACGCGAAGGCCCGAGACGGGTGAGCCAACAGCTATGTGTCCCGGTGTGGCTCTCCGAGGCCCGACAGCCCCGGCCGAGTCACCCGAGGGAGACAGCCGAGGCCGTGAGCTGAGGCGGAAGCTTGGGCCTGAGTCTGTCCCCGGACACCGCACGCCGCACTCACCATGGCTCCGGCTCGGCTCCCCTGCCTCCACGGAGAGCGCGGTGCATCCCAGCCAAAAGGCCGCAGCCACCCACTCCACGCCTTTACCAGAGAGCGACGCGGACACTGCTGGCAGGGACAGACCGTCCGGACGCGGGCGCCCCAAGAAGCACGGCAGCGGCGGCCGCAGTCTAGGCCGGAAAATTGTCGTAAAAGGGGACAGCCGAGCGGGAGGGGAAGGTCGCTCAGGCAGTGGGCAGATGGAGAACACGACTTCGGATTGGTTGCTGGGTGGGAAGGTCGCCTCCTTACGGGGCTCCAAGGTGGGGCTTGTCAGTGTTTCGCCATTTGCTCCTGAGACTAGGGTATTTGGGAATTCCCTCAGGGAAGGATGTTGGTACGCAAGAGCGTGAGGAAATACTGTGTAGCCTTACTCAGAACCTCCATTTGCCATTTATTTTGTTTATAATTGCCAAGGGTAATCATATCCTTAAATATGCCGTAACAGTTCCACCATGAAGCCAAATAAATATGTAGCAACCCAGTATAGCAAATGTGAAGCTGTTTCAGAAAAACAAACGGACAAACCACATTGTGTTTCAGGGGTTTGTCGGTAACGTTCTTTTATTTGAAAGAATTTTATTTAAATATGTGACTGGACAGGACCTTGTGTGAATGTTTGGGGTTTTGTTTTATAGAATGGAATTAACACTTCAAAGACAGTTAATACTCTGATCATGGGATTTCACAATCCACACAACTAAAATATGCTATTTACAATTTCTCCACCTGCCCTAAGATAAAAAGTAGGATTTGGTTTTGCCCTTACTTAAATGCTTGAGAAGATAAAAGTAACGGAGAGAATAATGGAAGTTTTACAATGCAATGTTTGGATGAGCAAAATAAGTTTGGCATTTCTTCCCACTTAGGCCTTACATAGTGTTAGAAATATGTTTACATTACAATGAAATTTTGCTTTGATGAGCTGATTGGTTATTAGACAAATATATAAATTTGTTGGCTTTGTTTTCTTCATCTATAAAAAGATTCTGCATTTGTATTTCCAAGAGCTCTTCTTATCCTGAGATTTTTATTTTTTATTTTGATTGGGAAATATTGGGGAAGAGTATGTTTTTCCAGGACCCATCAGCTCCAAGTCAAGTCGTCGTTTTCAGTCTAGTTGTGGAGGGCGCAGCTCACTGGCCCATGTGGGGATCCAACCGGGGACCTGGGTGTTATGAGCACCCGCGCTCTAACCAACTGAGCCAACCTGCCACCCGACCCTGAGATTTTTGTAATGTAATTTAATGTCAACAAATGATCCAACACTAAGACACTAATTTTAATTTAAGTGTACATCTTCCTTTTCTCTTTTTTTTTGGCTTCTCTCTTAGCTAGCTTTTACCCAACAACTATAAAAGAAATACATGAAGCATACGACCTTGGACCAAATTGACCAGAAACAAGCTTGACTGCTGCCTGAAAAAACTTACTATTATGTATTTTTTTTGGTATGTACCAGCTATGGCATATGCAGCTTGCTTAAGGAACAGGTTACCATACAGAAGCCCAGCCCCAGGAAACCAGAGATGGACAATGCAGGGAGACACTTGAAGTGGAGGTAGCTCTCTTTTTGGAGGCAAATCACATTAGGTGTATAACCTGGCTCTATCACTAACCAGTTGTATGACTTTGGACAAGTTATTTCTGACTCTCAGTTTTTTCATTTGTAAAACAAGGGTAATGATGACTACCTTGCCGAATTTTTGTGAGATTATGCACATGGTGTGCTCTGCTCTGCACATAATTATCACTCGGTGTGTGGCTATTATTTTTATGAGGGAAGTCAGTACAAATTGGTGTGCAGAGGCCTTCCCAATTCTCATGACGCCTCACTCATGGATATAAATCTGGTATTCCATTCCCTACCCACTAAGAGCATGGAGAGAACCTTTAAAAGTAACCTTTTTAAATGTCCATTGACTGATTGATGAATGGATAAACAATCATTCCTTGCTGCTTCTAGTTTCTGGTGACTGTCAGCATTCCTTGATTTGTGACTACATCACTTCAATCTTCAAGGAAGGTCAGTATCTTGAAATCTCTCTCTATTCTGTCTTCACATTGCCTTTCCCCTCTGTGTGTAGAGTCTCCTCTGCCTCTCTCTTAAAGGATATATACATATAATTGCCTTTAGGGCCCAAACCTATAATTCAGGATAACCTCTCCATCTCAAGATCCATAGTTCAATCATAGATCCTTGATATAATAGCTGCAAAGACTTTGCCATAAGGTAATATTCACAGGTTTTAGGTTTTAGGACCTGATGTCTTTGGGGGCCATTATTTAGTCTACTATAGAGAGCAAAACGGGACTAGGAGGGACAAGAGAAAGGAATCAAGCATGTCTGCTAATTTTTCCTTTCAGATATGTTAATCAGGTAAGTCACTTCTTGGGAAGGAATAAGTGAAAGGTGAGAGGGCATAGCCAGAAGTGTTCTTGCTATTTCTTAAAAATTCATTAAGTTCATAGCACACTAACTGATCATGATCTGAATTTTGGAAAGCATCTCTCATAAAAATCCACACTCAGAAATATGCCAAGCAAATATGAGTTGTTTTTTTTTGTTTCCCTAAAAACGGTGTGTCAGACATTGTACTAAATGAATTATGTAGATTATTTCAATTCACTCCATGACAGTAATATTTATTTACGTTTTGCATATGAGGATATTTTGTCAGATACACTTGTTTTTCCTTCCAGATCTCTTCTCTATTGTTTTCCATTCTGCTCTATGTCCCAGACAAGCACAGATTAGGAGGCTGACCTTAAAAGACTGCATCGATGGCTTTCTTGTTGTCTGGCTTGGGGTTCATTTATGTCTGTGATCAGATCAGAAGGCAGGAGGAAAGTGAGTTCACAGTCTTCATTTCTCCAAATTCCTTCCTGGTGGTTTTCACTGAAGAATACAGTTCCTGGTGTGTGTGTGTGTGTGTGTGTGTGTGAGAGAGAGAGAGAGAGAGAGAGAGAGAGAGAGAGAGAGAGAGAGAGAGAGAGTATTCAGGTAATTTTGACCCCATTAGGTCGAAAAGTAGTAATGACTCCAATGACCCTTGCTGCCTTGCTAGACACAGGACACTTGACCGTCATTTGCTATATTCCCTTAATCCTGTCCACACCTTTGTAAATAGTCCATTTATTAAATTCTCAGTTATTCCATCTGGGTATACCATCTGTTTCCAGCATGGATGGTAACTATTATAAGAGGCTACTGCAAAAATTCAAGTAGGAGATGATAGTAACAGTGGAAGTGGAAAAAAATGACTGGACTCCTGTTTATATTTTGAAGGAAGAGCTGATAGAATTTGCTGATGGATGAGATATAGTGTGTGAGAGAAAGAAAAGATTCAAGGGTGACTCCAAAACTGTAGCTTGAGCAACTGGAAGAATGGAACTGCCATTTAATAGAACTGGAAAGAATTTAGGAAGAGAAAGCTGGAAGTGGGAACTTTGTCATGTTAAGTTTGAAATAGATAGTTAAGGAGTGTTTTCAAGTAGGCATTTGGATATACATGTCTGGCATCAAGAGAAAGGTCTTGAGTGATCAGCATAGATGGTCTTTGAGGCCATGTAACAGGAGAAATCATCCACTGCATGAAGGAGAGAAAAAGAAGAGGAATAAGGACTGTGTTTAGGGCTCTTCCATATTTGGAACTTGGGGAGATGAGGAAAACCAGAAAATCAGACTGAAAAGAGGTGACCAGAAACCAGGTGAGTGTGGTATCCTAGAAGCCACATGAAGAAAGTTTTTGACGGAGGAACTGTGTAAAATGCTGCTAATAGTCAAATAAAAAGATAACTGAGAATTGACTATTGGAGATCATTGGTGGTATTTTTGAGAAGAGTTTCTGTGATGTGATGAGGACAGAACTCTGACTGGAGTGGTTGAGAGGAGCATGGGGACAGAGCCCCAGGAAGTAGTTTACAGGCTCTCAGCCTCACATGGAAGGGTGCTGGCTCGGGTAGTAGATGGCCGTCAGCTGTGGCTGGTTGGCCGTCAGCTGTGGCCAGTTAGCCAATTGGCCGCTAATATAACTGCTGCGGCTACGGAGGAGAGCCGAGGAGAGTAGAGGAGCAGAGTCGAGGGGAGTGGAGGAGAGTCGTCGGTCAGTTGGCAGAAAAACAGACAGCAGGTCGCACGTCCAGTGAACCCAGCCTCCAGTGAGACCATAGTGGTATGACTCCCCTACCTATGGCTCCGTGGGTGTTCCTTTTTGGCCTCACCATATCCTGCGCTCTTGTATGGGGAGTGGGAGCAGAGACCCTGCAGTCCTCCCTGCATGACAAGGAGAAAGAGTGAAAATATGGCCTTTCTCTTTCAAGAAATTTTGCTGAAAAGGGAATTAGAGAAATAGGGCAATGCCCAGAGGGTGAAGCAGTATAAGGGGAGTTTTTTGTTTTTGTTTTTGTGGTTTCCTCTTCTTTCCCCTCCACTCCTCACTCAAGCATGTTCAAGCCATTGTTTCTCAGTCTAGTTGTGTAGGACACAGCACCCTGGCCCATGCTGGTATTATGAGCCCCATGGCAGCTCACGTCAACTCCAACTGCTCATGGCAGCGCAGCTCCAGGGAGAGCCGTTTTTCACAATCTTATCTGTAGAGGGTGTAACTCACTGGTCAATGTAGGAATTGAACCCGGCCACCTCGGTGTTAGGAGCATGGTGCTCCAACTGCCTGAGCCACCGGGCTGGACACTGTTTTTGTTTTTTTAAGATGAAAGAAGTAAAAACATGTTTATCTGCTGTAGAAATGGTCTTATAGAGGGGGAAATTTGACAAAATCCAATGAATTATATGATTTAAGAATGAGAAGAAAATGTAGAGACCATTTTGCCCCCAATAGCTTTGTTTTATAAATGAGGAAACGGGGGCTTAGAATGGTTGACTGACTTTTCTAAAGCCCTGACCAACTCTAGTAATCGTTCAACCTTATTGTCTACTTTCCAGATGTGTATAATGTCAGGGTCCTAAGATGAGAAGGCCATGGAATTGCCTTTCCCTATATTTCCTTACCACTCTGTAGGAATTAGCTCAGATCTGGATTAATGTAGTCTAAATTTCTGACCAGCAGGTGTTTTAGCCCAGAGAATCTTTTGTAGGCAGCTGCTCACATAATGATATATGTAAAATTAAATGGCACTCAATATTTTCTTCCCTTGTTTATTCCACCCCTTTTTATCCTCTTCCTTCCCTTCTTTCCCCAATGAGCCTGCTATGACTGACAATCTACCACTGGGAATTTATCCTTTTGTCTCCTGTTTGGATATGAATATTTTTGCTAAGTGATCATACTGAGGTATGATCAACAGATTTGTCTATAAAGTGTTTTAAGAGATCCTTTTGGTATTATAACTAGTTAAAGAAATACTTTAATTGGGGTGTGGAAAGGAAGGAAGAAAGAAGAGATTTAGAGCAAGAGGACTGAGGCCAGGCCTGGGTAGGAATCATATGAGGGCCTAGGGCAGTGGGAAGCAAAGGAGATGCTGAGAAACAGGGAAGGGAAGACCAGGTCCAGCTACTCTGGCTAGAGGTCCAGTCAGCCTCATCTGCATCTAAGTCAGGTGACCCCGCCCTACCCTGTGACTATTATAAAGTAATTTATAACTATTTCTCCTGTGATTTTTCTCTCCTCTTTTTTCAACTTGTTTCATTTTTTTTCCCCTCACTACATGTATTTTAGTCTGACTTGCTACTTTCTAATTACAACTGTTGTTCTTATTTAGTCTGGAGCATGTGAGTAGATGGCCAGTGAGTTTTGCAATGTGTTTGACCAGAGTAACAGCCCCCAGGAGGCATATATTCCTGGATAAAGGCTCTGCTCTGTTCTCAGTATGTGAAGAAGGAAAATTGAGGCACTCAGGATTTCAGGGGAAACTTGGAAATTGGGGTAGCTTAGGTGTCTTTTCCTAAGTAAGGATTTCCCAACCAACCCTGCATTTCATTCCATCTTTGCATGCCTTTTCATGTTGCTTTTCTGAGTCCTTTTCCCCCCACTTCCCTAGCCAGGATTCCACTTGTATGCAACAGCTTTATGCGTTGAATAAATCAAGCCCTCCCCGCTGAGCTGTCAGCGAATGAAAGTGACCAACAGAACAGTCTGTGTAAGTGCATCTTGTGCCTGGGCCAGACAGACAAGCACAATTATTTGATTGCTGGAGATTGCCACTAAATGAGAGTGAAATAGTGGGTCTGAGACTTGTTGGTGAATATTATTAATAATATAGTGTCATGCATTAATAACATAGTGTCATGAGAAACAAAGCTACACTGGAGAGTCTGTCTGAAGTCCCATTTTAAATCACATTTTCAGGGAGCTAGATGGTGAAGGAGATGAGAAGTAAAGCAAGGTGTATTTAAGCACTGTTGGGGAGTTTCAGTTTGACCTACACCGAGGTTAAGAGAAGACATACTGCTGTCATGACTTATTAGGTGGCCATAATGAAGCATGGGATTCATCCCTGGCTAATTGTCATAAAAATCATATCACTATAGGGCTGTACTGTGAAAAATCATCTTCACTCTCATCATTAGAGTCCTTGAAGACAGGCCATTGCAAAAACTCCATGAAATTCCTTTTGGCAACTGTGATGTCCTCAGTTACTGCATAGTCAACTTCTTTAGCCCACACACCACAGACAACCCTTCCAGACTCCTCCACTTCTCCCTTCTTAAACCTCATAGTCCTGTGAAATGGGATTTGTCGCCATTGTTCTCCAGTTGTGGCCTCAAGTCCTCTGCTCCTGGCCTTTTTTTCAAGTCATTTTCTCCACTTCAAGTGCCTTTCTCCCTCCCCGTCTCTGTCCATCAGTTAAAGCCCAAGATCAAATGTGCCGGGTGAAGCCTTCTTTGTTTCTTAATCTGGAAAAGGTATATGCATACATTTTAAGTGAAGGAACCAATAGTAAAATTTTAGTCTTTGCAGGCCACATATAGTCTCTGTATTTTTCTTTGTTTTATCAAAATGTAAAAACTATTGTTAGTGCGTGGACCATTAAAAAAAAAGCCACAGAGTGAATTGAGCTCATGGGCCATACTTAGTCAATCCATGGTCTAAAGTGATCTCTCCTTTCTCTGAACTCCTGTACAATTTTGTTTGTGTTACACATGCCATTTATTACACCTAGCTTTGTATAGAAATTATTGGTATATAAGTATTTTCTGTATTGGACTGAAGATCCTTGAGAGTACAAATCATGTCTTATGTACTTTATTTACTTCCTACAGTGTCTATTATAACATCTGAACATAGAAAGTGCTCAAAGGATATTTGTAAAATGAATAAATTACTTATAATGTCTTTTAACTAGAACACAATTTATTTCCAAACTTTTCTAAGCCCTACCTATACCCCAACCCTGGACCCCTTAATAAGGCCACGTGTACTATAAATGCAGCTAGTAATTACACACAGAATATTGTTTTCATTGAGCTCTTATGTGTAAAGCTCTGAGAAAACATCGATAGACAACATAGAAACCTCAGCTCCTGTGGTGCTTGCAGTCTAGGCTGGGAAACATGATCTTAATATGAGCTTTTCTCCTGATATGTCTCAACTTCACTTTTCTATTTTTCAGATCATTGACTTAATAATAATATTTGTCACTTGGTTCGCCAGGGTACAAGAAATAATAAAAACTAAGCTGACACTTATTGTATGCCTTAGACAGTTATAGATATCGTTTTTAATATGCATAACCACATAAAGAATTTAATGAAGCAATTAACTGCATTTAGTTATTTTGTTGTCAATCTAGATAAACTGGTGATCACAGCTGTCACTTGACTAGATTGCAGGAGATAAACCAGTCAACTAGAGGCAATATCTTGATCAAAGCTAAATTAAGCAACATCGTTTAGAATAGGCGTATAGTGCTTAATAATTGGTGGTGGTTTCAAAAAGTAACTTAGCTAGTAAGTGAAGGAGTAGAGATTTAAGGTCTGTTTGAATCTTAAGCCTGATCTTTCCAATGTAATCAAAATAATGTTGGATCATGTTGAGTTTCATTGTGAGCACAGATTTGCATTAAAATGAACAACAGTGAAGCAAAAAAATAAAAATAAGAAACAAAAACAGTTACACATACAATTAGTTGAAAGAAATTAAGATATTTTATGGCAGTTGCTAAAGAAAATAGCCAAAGAGGGAGTAAGTTCTTAATAGTCAGAAGAATTTCCTTAAGATCCTCTTTCCTTGTTTTATCTTTTTTACTGTCTGCCTCGCACCATTGCCAGACAGAAAACTCTCCCAGTTCTCCACCAATGCCATTTGCTCATCTCTTTTTCCTCTTGTCACGAGTCCTCAATCTATTTCATTCCCCTCTCCCAGTTACTTTCTACCTGTTCAAGATTTCCCATTCCTTTGTATTCTCTTTCTCTACACTACACACTGTGGTAGGTCAGATTCTAAGATGGCCCCCAAGGTTCCCAGCTACTGGTGTGTGCTCCCTGTATGATTCTGTCCTCGTGGGTGTGGGCTGTACCTGTGAATATGGGCGGCGGGTTTGAGAGGGTAGTCATAGCCAGATTATATGATATGGCAAGGGTGCTGATATAGCAGTTACTCCTATGGTTACGTTACATTATGTAGAACACCAACACAGCAGATGGGAGTCAGATTCTCCTGCTTGCTTTGAAGAAGTAAGCTGCTATGTTTTAAAAGGCTCTGTGGCTATATTTTAAAAGGCCTCTAGGAGCTGAGAAAAACCTCTAGGAGGTGACAGCCAGTGAGAAAATGGGGCTTCAGTTCTACAACTGCAAAACTGGATTCTGACAACAATGTCAGTGAGCTTGGGAGAGGCCCCCATGCCTCATATGCGATTGGAGCCCTGGCTGACACCTTGATTTCAGCCTTGTGAGACCCAGAGCATAGAACTCTGTTACAATGTTCCTAGACTTCTGAGCTAGTGAGGTGAAAAATAAGTGTGTGTTTTTTAAGCCAATATATTTCTGTTAATTTATTATACAGCAATAGAAAATGAATACATGAATGTTAATTTGGATTTGGTTTGTGTGATAAGGTCCAGAAATATCTCACCCCTCCCACCCACCCCAACTCGATTCAGGCCATTGTTGTTCTCAGTTGAGTTGTGGAGGACACAGCTCACTGGCCCATGTTGGTTTTCACTGGTCGCTGGTCGGCTGCTCACGGCAGCTCAGCTCCAGGTCGAGCCATTGTTCACAATCTGGCTGTAGAGGATGCAGCTCACTGGCCCATGTGGGAATCGAACTGTCGACCTCCATGTTAGGAGCACAACGCTCCAACCACCTGCGCCACCCGGCCACCCAAGTGTATTTATATTTTTGTTCCATGCATTTATTTTTTTGTATTTGTTTCATCAGTGTTCCAATGGTTCTAATCTTTTTTTCTCTCCCACTACAATACACAAACAATACACCTGAAAACTGCAACATCCTTCTGTCACAATAGCGGCTTCTTATACCTATTCATCTCCAAGGGTCAGGCTAAGGCTTATATAATTTGTCAAAGTCCGGGGGGGCTTAGATAGGCTTTGGGTGGGAAACTACTGCACTGTAATATTTTAGGGTTTGCTGAAACAGTCTGCCCTGCATCTCTGGACTAGATAATACATTGACTTTATTTTATTTCAATGACCTGGAAATTTGAAGTTACCTAAAGGTAGAGACCAGTGGTTTCTTCCTCTTCCTGATAAAATTCAGTGCCAGACATTACCTAGATATAACCTGCCCTGTCCAAAGATGGGATTTTTCAATCATCATGTCAGTTCTGGTCTTCCAGGAAAGTTGTTATGGCTTTGTTGGTACTTCTAGGTCGCTGATGGTGGGTGGGTGGGGATACCGCCAAGCATCCACAGACCCAGTGGTCTACTACTTGAGAGAGGTGCTGGGGCATTATGGCTCCTGTCATTAAATTTTCTTAGAGACAAACATTGTAAACTAAGGTGACATCTAACATAATTCCTCTGTCTCACTGAAGATATAAAGATGTGTGTTTCTCCCTATTTTTCCCCTCTTCTTTTCTGTCAGTGTTCACGTAGAGAATTATATTGATTTCTTAATGTTAACGCAGTTTTGCATTCCTCAACTGGATCATTTTATATGTGTGTGTGTGTGTGTGTGTATATATATATATGCATATATATGTATATATATGTATATATACATGCATATATATGTATATATATATACATATATATACATACACACACAGCGGGTGTCAAAAATGTATACACATTTGAAGAAAGGAAAAAACTGTATTAAAATTATGCTGATGGTAACCACTTTGAGCACCTCTTGTAATTGCAGAAGTCAAACGTGACTTATATTCATTCATCTTTTGTTATCAGTATATATTGAGTATTACAATTTTAATACAGTTTTCCTTTCTTAAAATGTGTATACATTTGCTCGGCACCCTCTGTGTATATTTTATGTATTGCTGGATTTGATTTGCTAATATTTATTTAGGGTTTGTACCTTTGTTCACTTGTAACATTGGCTTGTAATTTTCCTTTTTCATAATGTCATTTTCAGGTATTGATGTCAAAGTTATGCTCACCTCATAAGATGAATTGGGGAGGGTGGGAGGCAAGAAAAGTGCCCCCCTCCCACCGCCCCACAAGTGAAATTCATGCTTTAATTCCTGGATTCTATTAATGTTGCCTTATTTGGAAAAAGAGTCTTTGCAGATACAATTAACTTAAGGATCTTGTGGAGAGTTTATCCAGATGGGCTATAAGACACCATCACATGTGCCTTATAAGAGAGAGGCAGAGGGAAGTTATACACAGAAGAAAAGACGACGCTGTAAGATGGAGACAGAGATTGGAGTGATGTGGCACAACCAAGAATGCCAGCAGGCCCCAGAACCTGGATTAGGCAAAGAACAAATTCTCTCAAAAAGTTCCAGTGGGAGTGTGGCCCTGCTGATGCTTTTGATTCAGGCCCAGTGAAACTGATGTTAAACTGGTCTCCAGCACTGAGAGAAAATAAATTTCTGTTGTTTAGGCCAGTTTGTGTTAATTTGTAGCCATAGGAAACTTATACATGCAGTTTTCCCTATTTTTTGTTTTAATTCTCTGGAAGAATGTGAAAAGTTGATATTAAGTCTTCCTAAAAAATATGGTAGAATTCACTAGTAAATACCTCTGAGCTGGAGTTTTCTTTTTGTAAAGGTTTTAATTATAGATTTAATTTCTTCAATAGTTATAGGAATGTCAATTTTTCTGTTTCTCCTTGGTAAGTTATACGTATTTTTAAGAATTTTCCCCTTTACTCTAAATTTCCAAATTTAATATCATAAAGTGATTTAAATATACTCTTAATATATTTGAAGTGTCTGAATCATCTGTAATTACATACTCTTCTTCATTCCTCACTTGGGATAGCTACGCCGACTTTCTTATTTCTTGATCAGTCTCATTAGACATTTATCAATTTAAATAGCTTATTCATTATGAATTTGTACCAACTGGACAAAGAGTTAACCAAGTTTACTATTTGGAAATGTTGAAAAGGCTGTGTGAAAAACTTAGACAACCTGAACTTTTCACCAACAATTCGTGGCTCTTGCACCACGACAATGCACCAGCTCACACGGCACTGTCTGTGAGGGAGTTTTTAGCCAATAAACAAATCACTGTATTGGAACACCTTCCCCTACTCACCTGATCTGGCTCCCAATGACTTCTTTCTTTACCCGAAGATAAAGGAAATATTGAAAGGAAGACATTTTGATGATATTCAGGACATCAAGGGTAATATGATGACAGCTCTGATGGCCACTCCAGAAAAAGAGTTCCAGAATTGTTTTGAAGGGTGCACTAGGCTCTGGCGTCAGTGCATAGCTTCCCAAGGGGTGTATTTAGAATGTGAACTTAATTGTCAGACCTCGTACATCCCCCCAATTTTGATACGTAGCATTTTTATTCAATTCCAAATTTTTCTAATTTCTATTGTGATTTCTTCTTCTTTGATCCATTGATTATATAGAAAACAATTTATTCATTTTCAAACTTACAGAGATTTTAAGTTATTTCTTAAAAAGTGACTTTAGCTAAATTGCAGTGGGGTCAGAAAACATTCTCTATTATTTGATTTTTTGAAATTTCTTGAGACTTGCTTTATGGCTTAGGATATGGTCACTTTTTAAAACAACTTTTAAAATAAATTTTATTGGGGAATATTGGGGGACAGTGTGTTTCTCCAAGGCCCATCAGCTCCAAGTAGTTGTCCTTCAATCTAGTTGTGGAGGGCGCAGCTCAGCTCCAAGTCCAGTCACCTTTTTCAATCTTAGTTGCAGGGGGCAAATTCCACCATCCCATGTGGGAATTGAACCAGCAACCTTTTTGTTGAGAGCTCACGCTCTAACCAACTGAGCCATCCGGCCACCCAGGATGTGGTCACTTTTAATAAATATTTCTTCCACTATAATTGTGGATTTCTCTATTTCAGGTTTTAGTTCTTTTGATTTTTGCTTTATGTGTTTGGAAGCTATGTGGGCATACATAGAAATTCAGAATTATAGCCTGTTGTTGGATTGACTTCATATCCTTATGAATTTTTTTTTTTTATCGCTAGTAATACTTATTGCCTTAAAGTTTTCTTTCCTGATCTTAGCATGCTAAACCTTTTTTTTTTTGGTTAGCTTTTGCATGTTGTATCTTTTCATATAATTTCACTCTTCTTTATATTCGATCTACTCTTGTAAGCAGCATAAACTTCAGGATTTTTAAAAATACAATCTGATGATCTTAGTCTTTTGATTTGTCTGTTTACTCTACTTATATGTAATAACATTAATTGTGTTTTGTTTTCTATTTGACCCTCCTATTCCATGTTCTCTTTGCCCTCCTTTCTTGCCTTCTTTTGTATTAGTCAAGTATTTTGTTTTTTAAATTCCATTTCTGCTCCTCTATTACTTATCAATTATATTCTTTTACAATTCTAATGGCTACTCTTGATAGGACAGCATAAATCTTCAACTTATTGAAATCTAATATAAATTAACACTTTTGCCCTTTCCTAAAAGACTTTTCCCCTTTCTACATTTTGGGTTATTTTTGTCATGTATTTTAATTATATATGTATTTTAAACAATGAAAATTTCATTTTATACAGCCAATATTCATTAAGATTTATCCAGATATTTACCATTTCTATTGTTTTTCATTCTTTTTGTTTTTCTTTTCTCCATTTCCATTCTCTGTGATCATATTCCATCCACCTGAAGAAACATTTTTTAGTATTTTTTTTAGTGCAGGTCTATTGGTATCCTGCAGTTTTTTGTTTGCTTTGTTATCTATAAATGAGTGACAAATTATCCCAAAACTTATGGCTTAAAACAATAAACATTAGTTATCTCACGGTTTCTCTAGATCAGAAATTAAGGAGCAACCATCATTCTCCTGCAGGCTCTCTCCTGAGGTTGCAGTCAAGATATTGGCCAGAGCCGTAGTCATCTAAAGGTTTGAATGGGGCTGAAGGAATTTCTTTCAAGATGGCTTACTCACATGGCTGTTTAAAGGAGGCCTCAGTTCCTCACCACATGGATGGTTCCATAAGACTGCTTGAGTGTCCTCATTATATGGCACCTGGCTTTCCCCAGATTAAGTGAAACGAGAGAATGTAAGGAAGAGACTGAGTGCCATATGTGATTTAGTCTTGGAAGTCATACACTGTTCCTTCTGTTACTTATGCCATATTCTGATTTTTTTATTATAACATTTTTTAATTTGTTTCAGGTGCACAAAACAATGTTAATAGTTAGACATTTATCATTTATATCCCTCACACAGTGACAACCCCATGCCCCCAACCACTATCCCTCTGACATCGCACAGAGCCGTTACATTTCCACTCTCTATTCCTAATGCTGTACTCCGCTTCATATATATATATGTGTGTATATATATATATATATATATATATATATATATATATATATATATAAAATTGTGGTTGACATTCATTATTATTCAGCTTCAGCCTCAGGTGTACAGTGCAGTGATCAGCCATCTACATCATCCCTGAGGTGGTCTCCCTAACAAGACAAGTGTCCATCGGATACCCTACAAAATCTTTACAACATTATTTATTACATTCCCCAAATTGATTTTCGTAACTCCGTGGCCATCTTGTGGTTACTAGCTGTTTTCTAATCTCCTCACCTTCCCCCTTATCACCATCCCCCTCCCATCTAGTAGCCAAGTGCTGGCAAGGATGTGGAGAAAAGGGAACACTTGTGCACTGTTGGTGGGATTGCAGATTGGTGCAGCCACTATGGAAAACAGTATGGAGGTATCTAAAAAATCTGAAAATGGAACTACCTTATGATCCAGCAATTTCCCCCTAGGTATCTATCTGGAGAAATCCAAAACTCGTAATTCAAAAAAATTTATGCACCCCTACGTTTATTGCAGCACTATACACAATAGCCAAAACATGAAAACAACAGAAATGCCCATCGGGAGACAACTGGATTAAGAAACTGTGGTACATTTATACAATGGAGTATTACGCGGCCATAAAGAAGAAAGAAATCTTACGTAGAGAGCCATATTCTGTTTATTAGAAGCGATTTAATAAAGCCAGACCATACTCTAGGGGAGAGGAATTAGGCTCTACCTTTTGACGGAGTGAGGGTCAAATAATTTTTGGCTCCCACTCTGAATTCTGTTTTATCCATTCTTTTCTATTTCTCTGCTGTATTCTGAAAGGTGGTGTTTTTTTTTCCTTACAAAGTCTCTCTTTAGCTGAGTTTAATGTGCAATTAAACACATCAATTGAGTTCTTAATTTGGAATCTTATCTTCTTCAATTCTAGAATTTCTGTTTGGCTCTTTATAAATTTCCCAGTCACTGTGTATAGTTTTTAGCTCACTGACAAAATTTTCCATCTTTTCAATAAAAAAAGCATAGCTAAGTTCATATCTAATCTATGTCTCTTGTTTGTTGTTTATACTTTCTTGTTCATGTTGTCTGGCCTCCTCTTGTATCTGCTTATACTTGATTTTCTGCTGGACATTTTATTTGAAACATTATTTAGGAACTTGAAAGAGGTTACCTTCTTCCAGAGGGGATTTCCCCCCCCCCCCCCCAGCATCTCTACAAGCACTAACCTTTGGGTTCATATTAATCCAACTTCAGAGACTGGTATTTTCTGGCCTATTCAGATGACTTGAAGCAGGGATTTCATTCTCGTTTTCCCAGTTCACAGGGTATGGCTCTTTGGGAGTGCCACTACTAAGATGGAGGCTTTACTAGAGTCCTTATCATTGGGAGGCCTAGACTCCGTTTTGTCATCCTTGCTGCATAAGCTTGTCAATAAAGTATTCTTTAGTATTGCAGGCACCTCACCCCGAATTAACAAATGCCATCAAGGTAAAAGGCCATTGTTTAGCTAACCTTTTTGGATTTGTGACTTCTTCAATGTCTCAGACAAGTTAGTCTTTAATCTTATTAGCTCTCTGACCCACCCAGATCAATGTTTTATATACGTTATCCATCCTTTTAAGTTTTCCTTTGTTGGTAGGATGATCTGAATTACTTAGTCAATCATCATTGAAATCCAAAGTCTCCCTGTTCTTTATGGCAATATAAAAAACTGGCAAAATCTGATTATAAATAATTAAAGGCTTTTAACAAAGAATGTGCAGAAAAAATTACATGTGCTTCCTCTTTGTTGCAAAAATATCACTCATGTTCTGGGAATGGACAGAAAACCTTGCATACCTTGCTTAAAAGCGACAAACAATAGTCATCCCATTTACTTCCAATGAGGAGGAACGTTAGTCACATGGGAGTGAGAGATCTCTGGCCTCTTAGATATAATTTTCCTTGGGAACTGTTATAGCATGTTCTATAAATGGAATGGACAAGCTTATGTGGCATTTTGAATTTAGTTGATAAGGAGGGAGGGGAGAGAGAGAGAGAGAAAGAGAGAGAGAACTAGATTGGTGTTGCTATTACTGCAGGCCTAAACACATTTATATGTAGGCTTATGGGATGAACTGTCATGGGTATTAATTGCATAAGGGTTGTGGCTGGATTTGCTGGGAGATGAGGAGGAGAGGTTGGTACTTTGGATTTGTAGTATAGAGAGCTCTCGGAGAGAGAGGAACTTCAGGCGGAAGCTGAAGGAGTTGCTTTAATGAGGGGCTTGTTGAAATGCGGGCACCGGCAAAGCCCTGCTAGTTCCCAGTGACAGGTGAGACATAGAAAGGGGACAAGAAGGTTTGGCACTGGGAATTCTGTGGGAATAACATGCCATTTCAGTAATTTGATACTGTGACAATGAAATATCTAATGAAAAGTCAATAGGCAACTGGGATTATGGTATGGAGTGCTGGTTAAAATTTAGTAGGCAAAATTCAAATTTGGCAGTCATCAGCTTAGAGGCAGAAACAAAGATATTGTTAAAAATAGTGATTTTATATAAACTATAAAAATTCTATTGTTTAAAGATATTTATTTATGTATGTACTTCTTTATTCTTGGACATATCGCTGAGTTGAGATGGTTTGGATCATTCAAAATCGAAGGGGGTGTGTATATGGAATATAAATAACAGTGAAGCACTGACTCACCTGAAAGGAATCTGGCAGATAGCAGAGTAGGAGTAACTTGCAGGGTTAAGGAAATGAAAAATAATTAGGAACTGAATCATTCCTTCTCCATAAACTGGAATATGGTTTATAATAAACTAACTGCAATAGTTAGACAAATGGGCTTCGTGTCAAATACCGAAAAGCATTCAGCAGGCAGATTCAGGGATAAATTTGGAGTTGAATGATTTCTGCAGACTTTTCTTTTGACCTTGCTTAAGTCACCTTTCAGACAGTGGTGAATTCACTTCCTGGGGCAGTAGGAAGTCTGCTTCTCTCTTGCTCTCCTCTCTTCTTCTCATTCTACCCATCTCCCCACCAGCCTCCTGGCTTGCCCTGGATGTTTCCAGGCTCAACAGTGGAGACCTATCAGACAAACTGCTCTTGGTGCACAGTTAATGTATTATTATGGTAAATTATCTTCTTTCCACCGGGTGTGAGCATAGGGCAGTATGAAAAGATAAAGGGGAAAGGGAACCCGGTCCCACCTTTCTGGTGAAGATAAGGTAGGACATAGGTAGGAAGGAGACAGAGATTCCAATCCTGTCCGATATATGAATTATGAAAACATATATTCTAGAATTAAAATACTCAAGAAATGGCCATGTATTAGAGATGGCTTTTAAATGTTTCAGATGCTATTTTAAGATTATCAGAGGTAGATGTAGTCACAGTCAGGGAGTGTATAGAGATATGCAGAGCAAGCTAGAGAGTTGAACACTGAAAGAAAAGTGGTCATGAAGAATATAATGAAAAATGAGACAAGAACAAAATAGTTCCATTTAGATTTCTAGAGAATATTAGAATAAGAGCAAAGACGAAACTCCAGAAGTTAGCAGTACCTTGACCTTTCAACCCCTTTAATGGCAGCCATACATTGCACACATACTCTAAGTATAAGACATGCCTGCTCAGGAATGCCCTTTGATCCTGGCATCCAGGATTCTGCCTTAAGACCCATGCTTTAGAGGGCTCCATTCTGGCTGTGCTTCTCTGATGGGTGATGAGTTTGTGGGGCCCAAATGTGCTCACTTGAAGACTGTGTTCCCCTTTCTAGGCCACACTGGGAACCCTCAAGCAGAGGCCTCTCACTGAGCGGGAAAAAGGGTAGTCATGGAAAGACAAGGTAGAGTTGAATGGTGCATTGTGCACAGCTAGGAGCCTCCATTTGTACTGTTGCCCAGGGCCCCACAAAAGTTAGGACTGGGCCTATACTGTTGATGCTCCAGTCTATTTTCTTTACTGTCTCCATTCTCAGCTCCTCTCTTAGATCTTCGTTCCATCAGGCAGGTTTCTGTTTTTAGCTTTATCCTTAATCAGGAGTTCCCAGCATGCAAAGGGTCTGTGAATTTAAATGGGAAAAATTTACATTTTTATTTTTACTAACTTCTAATTGAAATGTATCATTTCCTTCTATTGTGAATGTAGGCCACAAAACACAGTCATATTAGTAGTACTCGTAACTTGGTCACCAGTAGAAATCAGAGATATATTTATAGTACATTAAAGTTATAATAAATCTTAAAATATTGTATGTACTTATACTTAAAAACAGTATTTTGAAATAATTCTTCTTATTTAATGTGTTCATAAATATGCGTACTTATTATTATATATTACAAATTAAAAAACAAATTTCAATAGCTTTATTTTAGTATGATCTACTTTCTTCATAATGCTGTATATTTTCTTTGACATATTTAAAAACTTTATTCTGAGAATGAGTTCATAGGCTTCAGTAGACAGGCACATGGGATGTATGATACAAACAGGGTTAAGAACTTCTGAAACTCTGAAGTTTGGATCTGCTTGTCTCTTTCCCCCCCGCACCATCTCTGCTCACCTCAGGTAGGAACATCCCCACTAGCTACAGGCCCATAGAATCCAAATGTGCCCTGGTTCCTTGCTCAGAATTTGGCCAGGACAGCTCTGCTAAGACCTTGACCTCTTTGCTAATTTCCCAGAAATCCCATTGCCTAGCTTTGGGCATTGTTTCGTGCAGCCCTTACTTTGAGTTGGGTTCACTTCCTTAGTATGTCACTTAGACATATGTCTGTCATGGCAAAACACTGTTCCTTAGGAGCCACTGTGGCCTCCACCCCTGATTAATTCCACACTGTCCTGGTTTATCTAGGTTGTCTTCTTTTTTCTAAGCACTTCTACTTTACAGCTGTGCCCAAAGGACACATCTGTGACTATGTGGTTTCATGAGAATTATGCCCCCTTCTATCTCCATACCACGAGTTTTAAACTTTGTGTTCTCACTCGAACACATGGTGCTTTTACCTCATCCCTATTTTGACTTTATGGCCATAATCTCTTGATACCCAATCTCTCTGGTCTAAACAGAATGTCAGTGATACTCAGCTGCTGGTCTGCTCTGTCTTGTTGTCTTTTCCCTCAATCCCCACATCTAATTAATCACTACATTTTGCCAATTGTGAGTTTGAATTTTCTTCCCTTTCCTTCATCCTTGCTGATACTGCCTTAATCTAGTCTCTCATCAACTCTTGGCTGGATTATTAAGGTGGCTTCCTAGTTGGTGACTTAGGCCAGTCTGCATGCTTATGTGCATTGACAAAAATTAAATTTTCCCAGGCCCATGTTTGAATGACACACCTTACACAGGAGTGGAAAGAGCATTGGAATGGAAGTTAGGAGACCTGGGTACTAGCTAAAAAAGTAAGTGACCTATGGAAATGGTATGGTGAAGTAAGGTGGTATTTTCCTGAAGGAAATAGACTTTCCCTACTTGAACTAGAAAAAGGAGTATTTTCTCTTTTCCTTTTCTCGTATTTCTATGACTAAAGAGGTATTGAACACAAATTCAGAAGTATGGGATTACATGGAGATTCCACTGATGTGTTTTTTTCTTGTGATGTTATATTCTCCTACATATATTCTATATATAGCTTTGTGTTTTAGGTTTAGGTCTATCACTCATTTTAAATCAATGTTTTTGAAAGCTTTAAGGTCTGTGTCTAGATGCATTTTTTTTTTTGCATATGGTTGTATGCTAATTGTTCTAACACCAGTTCTTAAAAAGATAATTTTTTTCTCCATTGTTCCTTTGCTCTTTTGTTAAAGATCAGTTGGCTACCTAAATGTGGGTCTATTTCTGAGCTCTCTAATCTGTTCCATAAATCTACTTGTCTATTCTTTCACCAATACTATACTGTCTTAATTACTGTAATTTTATAGTAATCTTGAAGTCAAGTAGTGTCAATCCTCTGATTTTGCTCTTCTACTTCAGTATCGTATAAGGCCATTCTCAGTCTTTTGTGTTTCCATATGAACTTTCAAATAAGTTTGTCAATATCCAAAAAATAATTTTCTGGTATTGTGATTACATTGAATTTATAGATCAAGTTTGGAAGAATTGACAGTTTATCAGTATTGAACTTTCTTATTAATCAACATGAAATATCTGTCCAGATATTTTTTAACTCAATGGTTTTCATTTGTTTCTTTTGTATAACTTTTGTTTTTTACTGAGATTTATCATAATTTCATTCATTATACATATATTTTCCTTTATATCCTTAAGCATTGTTTACAACTGCCTTAAAATCATTGTCTGACAATTATAACATCTCAGTCATCCTGAGGTCACACTTCATTTACTGTCTTTCTTCTGAGTATAAGTGCAGTTTTTTTTTTTGTTTCTTCATTGTGGAAAATACGTTGTCAAAACTCTGGATTTTTTCTTACCATTACCAACAATATGTATGGACCTAGAGAACATTATGCTAAGTGAAATAAGTCAGACAGAGAAAGACAAATACCATACAATCTCACTTATATGTGGAATCTAAAGAAAAGAATAAATGAACGAACTTATCAGAAACAGTCTCAGAGACATAGAAGCAAAACTGAGGGTTGCTAGATGGGAGGGGGGGTGGGGATAAGCGGGAAGGTGAGGGGATTAGAAAGCACAATTGGTAACCACAATATTGCCATGGGGAGAAGAAAGTCAATTTTGGGAATGTAATCAATACTGTTGTAAAAATTTTGTAGGGTATCCGATGTATGTATGTATATATATATATATATATATATATATATATATATATATATATATATATACATACATACACACACACACACAAGAAGTGGAGTACAGCATTAGGAATAGAGACAGTGGAAATGTAATGGCTGTATGCGATGTCAGAGGGGTAGTAGATGGGGGGTTATCACTGTGTGAGGGATATAAATGATAAATGTCTAACTATTACATTGTTTTGTATACCTGAAACTAAAAAGTAAAACAATTAAAAAAAAAAAAAACCCGGATTTTTTTGTTGTTTTTGAAATAAAAAAATGTATATTTTTTTACCTTTTGACTGTATCTGTTTTTCCCACCTTCTACCCTCTGCCTGTCTGGCAACTAACAATCTGTTCTCTGCATCTGTGAGTTTTTTTCTGTTTTGTTTTGTTTGTTTTTTTCACATATAAGAGAGATCATACCATATTTGTCTTTCTTTGCCTGACTTATTTCACTTAGGATAATTCCCTTGAGGTCCACCCATATTGTTACAAATGGCAAGATTTCTTTCTGTTTTATGGCTTAAAAATAATCTATTGTATATATACCACAATTTCTTTACCCATTCATTAATTATTAGACACTTAGGTTGTTTCCACAGCTTAGCTATTGTAAATAGTGCTGCAGTGAACTTGGTGGTGTATATATCTTTTTCAGTTTTTTCTTTTGTTTTCTTCAGATAAATACCCAGAAGTAGAATTGCTGGATCTTATGATAATTCTATTTTTAATATTTTGAAGACCCTCCATACTGTTTTCCACAGTGGCTGTACCAGTTTACATCACCACCAATAGTATATAAGTGTTCCCTTTTCTCCACATCCCTGCCAACAATTTTTATTTCTTGTCTTTTTGATAATAGCTCTCTAACAGGTGTGAGGTGATATCTTATTGTGGTTTGATTTACATGTCTCTTATTATTAGTGATATTTCCTGTGTCTGTTGGCCATCTGTGTGTCTTCTTTTGATAAATGTCTTCAGATCTTCTGCCCATTTTCCTAATTAGATTATTTCTTTTTTTGCTATTGAGTTATATGAGTTTTAAAAATATATTTTGGATATTAACTCCTTATTAGATATGTGATTTGCAAATATTTTCTCCCATTCAGTAGGTTGCCTTTTTATTTTGTTGCTGGTTTCCTGTACTGTGTAGAAGTTTTTTAGTTTGATGTAGTCCTACTTGTTTATTTTTGCTTTGCTTTGTTACTTTTACTTTTGGTATCAGATTTAAAACATCATCACCAAGACCTATGTAAAGGTGCTATGTTTTCTTCTAGAAGTTTTACGGTTACAGGTCTTATGTTCAAGTATTTAATTCATTTTGAGTTCATTTTTGTGTATGGTGTGAGATACTGGTCCAATTTCATTCTTTTATGAGGCCATCCAGTTTCCCCAGCATTGTTTAGTGAAGAGACTATCCTTTCCCCATTGTATATTCATGATTCCTTTGTTATAAATTTATTGACCATATTCTGAGCTCTCTATTCTGTTCCATTGATCTATGTGTTTTTGTGCCAATACCATACTGTTTTAATTATTAGAACTTTATAATAGAGTTTGAAATCAGGGAGCATGATATTATTCCAGCTTCGTTCTTTGTTCCCAAATTTTGGCTATTCAGCGTCTTTTGTGGTTCCATACAAATTTTATGAAAAATACCATTGGAATTTTGATAGGGACTGCATTGAATTTGTAGATTGCTTTTGGTAGCATGGATGTTTTAACAATATTAATTCTTCTAATTCATGAAGACAGAATATCATTACACTTATTTCTGTCTTCTTTAATTTCCTTCCTTAATGTCTTATAATTTTCAGTATACAGGCCTTTCCTCATCTCTGGTTAAATTTATTCCTAAGTATTTTATTCTTTTTGATGTAATTATAAATGGGATTGTTTTCTTAATTTCTCTTTCTTAGAGTTTGTTATTAGTGTATAGGAACACAAAATTTTTTTTGTATATTGATTTTGTATTTTGCAACGTTACTGAATTTGTTTATCAGTTTACAACTAATAAATGAACTGTGCTAAAGTTCATAAAACTCCCCATTTTAACTATGTTAAAGTTTATTAGCACTTAGTATATTCACAGTATTGTGTAATATCTAGTTCCAGAACATTTTCTTCACTTTAAAAGGAAACTTGCACCAGTTGATGACTCACTTTCCAGTCTCCCATGTTCCCATCCCCTGGAAACCATGAATCTGCATTCTTTCTCCATAAATGCCTACTCTGTATATTTCATATAAATAGAATAATACAGTATGTTGCCTTTTCTGTTTAACTTTTTTCATTTAGCATTATATTTTTAAGGTTAACCCATGTTGTATCAAGTATGAGTACTTCATTCTTTTTATGGTTGAATATTCCATCATATGAATATGCCACATTTTATTTATCCATTTATCAGTTGATGGGCATTTGGGTTATTTCTACCTTCTGCTATTGTGAATAGTGCTGCTGCAAACATCACATACAACTTTTTGTTTGAATACTTCTTTTCAGTTTTTGAGGATATATAACTAGGAGTGGAATAGTTGGTTATACTTCTGTGTTTAAATTTTTGAGGAAATGCCAAATGTTTCCCAAAGGAGCTGTACAATTTTATATTCCCACCACTCTACTCTTAAGCCCTGAGAAAGCTCCATAGTGAGTGGGGATAAGGAGAGAGTAGACACGCCCCTAAGCTGATCACTCAGGGAGGCACGAGGTAGGTCAAATTATACAACCACAATTTTTTGAGAACAGGTCCATATTGCTACCTCTAGCCCTAGCAACCTGCACCAGGAATCTGGGACATTGTCTTCATGGTTGCCACCTGAGCCAGGGGTGGGGTGGGGAATTTCAGCTGAGTAAGATAATATGCCACAATGCACTCACCAAAATTCAATAATTTTGGGGGACACAATTCCCCTCAGAGTGCAGAAGAGCATCTTCTTGGTGTTGTGACGTACCTGAGATCAAGGAGGACTGTGCTTGTTTCTTCTAGGCAGGCATGTAAAATTTAAAAATAAAAAAGATACATTCTGTAAGTGGTTAATATCCAAAATTTATGAAGACTCACATGCTCAACACCAAAAAATACCAATAATCCAATTAAAAAATGGGCAGAGGACCTAAATAGATATTTCTCCCAAAAGGACATACAGATGGCTAATAGACATATGAGAAGATGTTCAACATGACTAAACGTCAGGAAAATGCAAATTAAAACCACAATGAGATACCACTTCATAAAAAAATCAACAAACAACAAGTGTTGACGAGGATGTGGAGAAAGGTGAACCCTCATGCAATGTAGTGGGATTGTAAGTTGGTGCAGCCCCTGTGGAAAACAGTATGAAGGTTCCTCAAAACATTAAAAATAGAACTACCTTATGACCCAGCAATTCCACTTCTGGGTGTTTATCCGAAGAAATCCAAAACACTCATTTGAAAAGATGTATCCACCCTTATGTTCATTGCAACATTATTTACAATAGCCAAGATATAGAAAGAACCTAAGTGTCCATTGATAGACAACCGGATAAAGAGGCAGTATATACAACGGACTATTACTTGGCCATAAAAAAGAATGAAATCTTGCCATGATGACAACATGGACGGACCTAGAGGGTATTACGCTAAGTGAAATAAATCAGACAGAGAAAAGCAAATGCCATGTGATTTCACTTATATGTGGAATCTGAAGAAAAACAAATGAACAAACAAAACAGAGACTCATAGATACAGAGAACAAACTGATGGTTGCTAATGGGATGGGGGTTGGGAGGTTGGGTGAAAGTGAGGGGAGTAAGAAGTACAAATTGGTAGTTATGAAATAGTCAAGGTGATATAAGTACAGCATAGGGAATATAATCAATAATATTGTGATAACTATGTATAGTGACAGGTGGGTACTAGACTAAATCGAGGTGGGGGAAAATCACTTCGTAAATTATACAGATGTCTAATCGCTATGCTGTACACCTGAAACTAGTATAAAATAATATTGAATGTCAACTGTAATTGAAAATAAGTAAATAAATACTATAAAAAAAGATTAAAAATCAGCTTCCCAGAGAAAATACCTGAATTGTGAGTGTCACTGGCCACTCCTGGCTGGCTAAGTGATAATTATAAACTAGAGTTCTCCTTGGATTTGCTTTCTTGCTAACGAAAAGAAAAGCTTGTCACTTGGAAGCAATCAACTGAATATTTCCAACTAATTACTAGGCCGCTTTAAAAACAAAGAAGTGATAAAAAAGTTAAAGTTTACAGATTTTGTACCTCTCTTCCTAAGTGAAACAAATATAAGTTCTGTTAGCAATGAAGAATCCAGAATGCATGGGAGTTATTTTACAGGGAGAAATAAAATTGTTTTATAAATATCAGTTTCCTTATAGATGGTGTTTGTGGGTGCCCATAGTGCCTCAATTAGAGAATGTTCTTTGAACACAAATATTTCAGACAGTGGTGTCAGAATTGTCATTCTGTAGCAGATTTCTGTAGTTATGGTAAAGCTAGTTAAGTGCAGTGTCTTCAGAAATGGGAGTGTACTCTTCACTCCACGGCCAGTAAATTCATAGTAAGATGTTACCTTGCTGTCTATAGATCCTCTTTCTAAGAAACTGGCTTCCACATGATGCTAACCAGGAACTCATCTTTAATGCCAAAGTTTAGGCCTGCTTCAAAGGGGGCCTTTTGGTTCACTTTTGTGCCAAGTCAGGGAGATCATATTTCCCTAGCCAAAATATGGGGACTTATGGTTAGATAATGGGATAGAAAAACTGAGCTTGAGACCATTCCAGCAAGTCTAGGGTGTATGACAACTATAAGGAGAGGCCTGAAATGCCCAGTAAAGAAAGCCAGAGTATACTTACCTGGCAGGGGAGATACCATGATCACGAAGGTGGTTTTCCCAGGGCGAGGCTTATCCATTGCACTCCGGATGTGCTGACCCCTGCGATTTCCCCAAATGTGGGAAACTCGACTGCATAATTTGTGGTAGTGGGGACTGCGTTCGCTCTCCCTGTAAAAAAAAAAAAAAAAAAAAAAAAGCCAGAGTATAGCGTACTGTCTACTTGTTGAACTGTTCCTAGAGAGGAACCCTGATGGGAATGGGTTGATACTGGGTATCTTGTAAGTCTTCAGAACAATTTCAGCAAGAAACCAGAGGATTCTGGTTTAGTTAGGACTTTGATTGAATTGAATTGATTAGAATGTCCATGGGAAGTCCACAGTTTCCAGTGTACTTTTTGAAACCCATGACCAGTATGAACTTTGTTTTTCACCTGGTTTGCTAAAACCTTTTAAGCAAACTAAATGGATCTTTCTTTTGACTGTGTTTCAAACTGAATTACCATCTGCTATTTGGAAATCAAAATTAGTTTTGAAATTTACATTTAAATATAAATTGTGCACTGTCACACTGATTGATCTGAGTCTAGGATAAGGAGGAGAATTATTCTTATAGTTTGGTCTTATTATTCATTCCAATGCTTCATCTATTACATGGAATCCCAAATGTATCTTAAAAACCCTGACTGGTGTATAGAGGCTTCAACTGCTTATTATTCTTTCCTCAGCTCCTCATATTTGCAGCCTCCCTCATTCATTTAGGACACAGTTTTAATTTCCAAGGCCACTGTGGCTTTTCTGTGCTCTCTTAAAGGAAAACTGCCAAGGTTGATAGGTTCAAATTTGGCTTTTCTTCCTAAGTACATTTATGCTTTGCCAAGATCTTCCTGCTTCCTTACATGCTTTTCATGTTAATGGTTGATTCACTGCCAGTTGACTCAAGGACCAAGCAATTACAATAATGTCAGCCCTCAAATCTGATTGTATAAATCCAGAATGGTATGCTGCTTTTCTTTGTACTTAAAAAAACGTAACAAGAATAGTGCCCAGGAATCAATTTAAGAACAATAGGCTGTTGAGTTAAAGCATCATTACCATTAAAAGGTATTTTTACAGTGTGTGGCATTTTTCATTGGAGGCAACGATTAGATCTAGAATCTCAACCCACTCCTACCATGACTTATTAGGTGACCTTGGGCAAGTCACTGTAATGCCTCTGAGCTACCTCATTTGTCAGACTGAATGTTTTTCCAGGTTATTTCAGATTCTTAAATTTATGATTAATAAAATTATTCTGCTGAATACTTTTCAAGTTAATCCCACTTTTATGAATGAAAATGGAACCACAGTAGTTCCATAAAACTCAGTGAGGGTTATACAGTAAGCCTTTTACCAAACTGATTTGAATTCCTAATTCTTGATCCACATTTACATTACTTTATTGGTTTTGAAAAACTTCAATAATATAAAGACAACTTTTAGAGGAAAAACTATTTCAGACTCCTGATGTTGACTTAAATTATTTACTGTAAATTATGTAAATACTTAAGCACATAAAATTGGGCATAGATTTCTAATGCTTGTAACTTCTACAGTATTGAAGGAAATTGATAAACATAAACAAAACCAAAAATTTAGTAAGCTGAATGATGTTTTGCTGAAACCAAATAATCTTTGATAATCTCATTTAATCTTATCTGTTATGGGGCTGGTTTCTTTGAACTTGGCATACCTAGTTAATAGGACCATGTCATGACTCAACTATTTAACCAATTTCCTTTATTCATTTATACAGCAAACTGGGATGTTATTTGGCCCCTACTAAGTGCAAGTATATAGTTTACTTACTTAATCTACCTTTCTCTTTTCTCCTTAGTTTTTAACAATTAAAGCAGTAAAACTTAGTGTCAGTGTGACTGTAACACAAGCATGTACACTAAAGTCGTGTTACAGAAATTAGTTACTGGTTTGTTCATTAATAATTCAGATGCCAGTACTTCTATGTATCAGGCCCTGTTCTAGGCAGAGTGAATAAAAAAGCAAAAGGTTCTGCCCTCACAGAGCTTATATTCTACTAGGAGTCATCAAGATGATTTAGAATATTAATTTTAGATTGTTATAAAAGAAAACACTCCTATAAGGAACTTGTTGACCCTTGGGAATAAGTCTGTGGCACATTTCTAAGAGGTTCATGGATCCAACTTTGAGAAAGTTTTTTTTGTATTATGAACTTCTTAACTTCTGTAATACATTGAACATAGATTAATTTATCCAGTTCTCAACTTCTAGAATTTTAATTTGCAAGGATTTGCAACCTGGGCCATACTGCCCAGCAAGCTAAGTTAAGGCAGCATGGCAAAGTGGAAAGAACATCTGTTCAGAGATCAGAAAACTGGGATTCTTTTTTTTTTAATTAAAATTTATTGAGGTGACAATGATTAATAAAACTACATAGGTTTCAAGTGTATAATTCTACAATACATCATCTATATATGGCATTATGTGTTGACTACTCAGAGTCAGTTCTCCTTCCATCCCCTTTACCCTCTTCTACCATCCCCCTGACCCCCTTACTCTCTAGTAACCACTAAACTGTTGTCTATGTCTATGAGTTTTTGTTTATTTGTTTGGCTTGTTCCTTTGTTGCTTTCAGTTTTATATCCCACGTATCAGTGAAATCATATGGTTCTTGACTTTTACTGTCTGACTATTTTCACTTAGCATAATAATCTCAAGATTCATCCATGTTGTCCCACATGGCAGTATTTCATCTTTTCTTATAGCACAGTAGTGTTCCATTGTGTATATATACCACATCTTCTTTATCCAAGCATCTATCAAAGGACACTTTATTATTTCCATGTCTTGGACACTATAAATAATGCTGCAATGAGATATCACATCACACCTGTTAGAATGGCTGTCTTCAAGACAAATAATAACAAGTGTTGGAGAGGCTGTGGAGAAAAAGGAATGCTTATACACTGTTTGTAGGAAGATAAATTAGTACAGCTGCTATGGCAAACAGTATGGAGTTTCCTCAAGATATAAGAATAGAATTACCATATGACCCAGCAATTCCTCTCCTGCGTATCTTTCTACCCCAAATTTCTGAAAACATTTATCCATAAAGACATATGTACCCAGAAGACTGGGATTCTTACCATGTTTTGTCATTAGCAGACTGCTGTGACCTTGAGGAGGACACTTAACCTCTCTGAACCTTAGTTTCCTCATCTTGAAAATTACAAAGGGGCCCTGTTCATTCATTATTACCCTTTTTTGGGAACTATAACCCTTTGAGAACCAGGTGAATGCTATGCAGGCTATGCATACTGAATGACTATACACAAAATTTAGCTTACAAGTTCAGAGGATTTATGAACCCCTGCCAAGGTAACTACAATAATATTTTGTTGTAATTATTTGCTATTAGTGACTGCTTTTCCCCTATCTTAACAATATATTATGAAAACTTTCCATGTAAAAATATCCTTCAACGTAATCTTAATAGATTTATCATAATATATTTAAGCAATGGCTTATCACTGGACATCATAGTAGATAATTATGTCTATTGCCTAGAATCAATTTTCCCTCTTAGTGGTAATTGTATCCCACATTTCTTTGGCAAACTCCCATTACCCAATTTTTAGCCATATATTTTGGGTGAGATTGCTCTAGCAAAGCCATATGGTTAGGTTCAGGTTGGATATGTCACCACATTAGGACTAGTATGATGCAAGAAGATATTTGTCAGAACTTCTGGGAAGAGAATATTTTCATGCTTTGGATTTTGGTGATGGTCAAATGAGAACCATTAAGTTGGCCAGTTAGAAGATGAATCTGACCCTCAGAATAAGGCAACTCAAAAGATGGATTCTGGTGACATTGTTGGAACCAAAAACAGCCCTAAATCCTGACTCTCTTGGGGATTTTTCAGTCAAAAGAGCCAATTATATTTTGTTTTTGTTATACCCTTTTAAGTTGAGTTCTTGGTCACTTACAACCTAAAGAAACTTGAATGCAGGCATTTAGATTATTTCCAAAATTTCAGCTATTATAAATAATGCTACAGAGAACATTCTCACACTTAACTCTTTGGAATATCTTTTTACATTTTTTAAAATTTCTTTTAAAATTAGAGTTGACATACAATATTATATTAGTTCCAGGTATACATCATAATGATTAGACATTTATATACCTTGCAAAGTGATAACCTTACGTCTGGTACCCATCTGACTCTGTACATAGTTATTACAATAGTACTGACTATATTCCCTATGCTGTACTTTACATCCTCATGATTATTTTTATAACTGGTGATTTGTACTTCTTAATCTCTTTTACCCATTCTTCCCAAACCCCTCCCATATGGCAACAATCAATTTGTTCTCTGTATCTATGATTTTGTTTCTGTTTTGTTTGTTCATTTATTTTGTTTTTTAGATTCCACATATAAGTGAAATCACATGGCATTTGCTTTTCTCTGACTTATTTCACTTAGCGTAATACCCTCTAAATCCATCCATGTTGTCATCATGGTAAGATTTCATTTCTTTTTTATGGTCAAGTAATAGTCCATTGTACATATGTACCTTCTCTTTATCCAATTGTCTATTGATGGACACTTAGGTTCTTTCTATATCTTGGCTATTGTAAATAATGCTGTAATGAACGTAAGGGCGGATATATCTTTTCAAATGAGTGTTTTGGATTTCTTCGGATAAATACCCAGAAGTGGAATTGCTGGGTCATAAGGTAGTTCTATTTTTAATGTTTTAAGGAACCTCCCTGCTGTTTTCCATACTGGCTGCACCAATCTGCAATCCCACCAACAGTGCACGAGGGTTCCCTTTTCTCTGCATCCTGGCCAACACTTGTTGTTTGTTGATTTATTGATAATAGCCATTCTGACAGGTGTGAGGTGACATCTCATTGTGGTTTTAATTTGCATTTCCCTGGTGATTAGTGATGTTGAGCATCTTTTCATATGTCTATTGGCCATCCATATGTCCTCTTGGGAGAAATGTCTATTCGGGTTTTCTACCCATTCTTTTATTGGATTCTTTTTTTTTTTTTTGGTGTTAAGTTGTATGAGTTCCTTATATATTTTGGATATTAATCCTTTTTTGGATGTATCAATAGTGAATATCATCTCCCATCTCCCATTCAGTAGGTTGTCTTTTCATTTTGTTGATGGGTTCTTTCACTGTGCAAAAACTTATTAGTTTGATGTGATTCTATTTTTTTCTTTTTTCTTTTCTTGCCTGAGGTGACATATCCAAAAAAATATTGCTAAAATTGATGTCAGAGAGTTTACTGCCTATGTTTTCTTCTAGAAGTTTTACGGTTTCAGGTCTTATTTGCACATTTAAGTCTTTGATCTACCTTGAGTGTATTTCTGTATCTGGTATAAGAAAATGATCTAATTTTATTTTTTTACGTTTATCTTTCCAGTTTTCGAAGCATCATTTATTGAAGAGACTGTCTTTACCCCTTTGCATATTCTTGTCTCTTTTGTCATAGATTAATTGACCACATAGGTGTGGGTTTATTTCTGGGCTCTCTATTCTGTTCCATAGATCTATGTCTGGTTTTATTCCAGTACCATGCTGTTTTGATTACTATAGACTTGGAGTATAGTCTGATATCAGGTAGTTTAATAACTCCAGCTTGATTCTTCTTTCTCTGTATTGCTTTGGCTAAGGGGTCTTTTGTGATTCCATACAAATTTTAGAATTATTTGTTCTAGTTCTGTGAAAAATGCTGTTGGTATTTTGATAGGGATTGCATTGAACATGTGGATTGCTTTGGGTAGGATGGACATTTTAACTATATTATTTTTTCCCACCCATGAGCATAGTATATGTTTCCATTTATTTATGTTGTATTCAATTTCTTTCATTACTTTGTTACAGTTTTCAGGGTACAGATCTTTTACCTCCTTGGTTAAATTTATTCATAGGTATTTTATTCCTTTTTGATGCATTTGTAAATGGGATTGTTTTCTTAATTTCTCTGTTTGTTTCTTATTAGTGTATAGAAACACAATAGATTTTTGCATATTAATTTTGTTTCCTTTACTGACTTCATTTATTAGTTGTTACAGTTTTTTGGTGTAGCAAGAAATCAACCATAGTCAATATATAGCGAAAAAGCATGACTGTATTCAAATAAAATTTTATGTGCAAAAAGCATGTAGTTATCTATATTTGGCCAGTGAGTTATAGTTGTAACTTAGTTGTAACAAACTTGGATTGTAAAATTACTTGGAATTTTTACTTTTTCAATACATTTTGCCTTTAGAATGAAGACATCTAACCCCAATGACTTGGATTCTTTTTTTTTTCTTTTCGTTTTGAGGTTATTCACTTCAAATGGAGGGAGATTCTTTCTCTTTAAAGTCAATTTGTTTCCCTAATTCTTCTTCATTTAATTTAATTTATGATTAGTAGACTTTTTGATATTCCTTCTTTGGAATTTTAGTTTTATATCCTGGGCTTTGGAGTTTCTAATTTAAGAAAGTGAATACAAGTGTAGCTAAAGAAGTTAAATAAAAAGATTGTCCTGACAACGTGCTAGTTGCTTTATATGCATTATATTATTCAATGCTTATCATTGTACAACCACATTTCATTGAATCTAAGATTCCATAGATTATAAGATATGCTCTTTCTTATTTCAGAGATGTTAAAATGTTGGAACTGATGAATCACAATGTTATATAGGTATTATTATTTGTTGTTTTAAAGATGAATCAATGGAATCAGAAAGGTTATTTGCTCAAGAGTACATAGCTAGTACCGTGTTTTCCCAAAAATAAGATCTAGCTGGACAATCAGCTCTAATGCATCTTTTGGAGTAAAAATTAATATAAGACCCGGTCTTATTTTACTATAACATAAGACTGGGTATAATATAATATAATATAATATAATATAATATAATATAATATAATATAATTTAATTTAATTTAATATAACATAATATAATATAATACCAGGTCTTATATTAATTTTTGCTTCAAAAGACTCATTAGAGCTGATTGTCTGGCTAGGTCTTATTTTCAGGGAAACACGGTAGGTAGCAGATTCAGGCAACAAACCCAGATCTTTCCTCCCTAGATGTTTTCTATGTCTTCCCTCTCTTTTCCCTTCTCTCTTTTTCTACCTTTTCATCTTTTTTTTTTTTTTTTTTTAATTTTTGTTATTTGGGCTTACCATCTTTGTCTAAATTTGGCTCATCTGATCGCCTGATTACTTATTAAGCTGCCTCCTCTCCATCACCTCAGTTCTTTTGAAACCCAACTTCTTAGGAATCCTTACCTTAAATACTGGAAATGAGTTGGGCAGTTCCCGTTATCATGACCTGTTTCGGATGTACCAGTTATATATTTTATCATTAATTTTCTGTAACATTAAAATTAATATTCAATAATTATTGTAGTTTGTACAATGAAGACTTTGTTAAATGTTTTCACAATTTTGTTTAACCAAAAAGACTCTTTTATGTATTGTCCATATCACTATAATTTAACTTATAAATTTCTAGGGAGACAAAGTTCGCATGGATATATATGCTTTGGGACAGTAGTATGTATATGCTTTGAGATGATAAAGGGATGATATGCCTAAGGGATAAACACAGAAAGGATAATTGTTTTTAATTGAATCACGTCATCAATGGGCCTGTATATTGTCACATATTCAAATACTGGTACTCATAGTATTACTACTACTAAAAATAATGTAAAACTAACAAAGAAATAGTGACCATTTATTGAATGTTTCCTACGTTCAGAGATGTTTCAAGTGCTTATGTGTATTAATACATTTAGGCATATTTTATTCTGAAATTCCATAAATAAGTACAATTATAATACCCATCTTACAAATGAGGAAAGTGAGGTATAAAGAAGATAAGTTACCTGAGGTCACATACCTAGCAAGCGTAGGGTAAAATGCTTAAGTGCTGGTTTAAGTATTTGAAATTATTTCAGCTCAGTGAAGATACATACCTAGTATATTACAGAAATACGTAGCTTCATATAAAGAAATAATGTCACAAAATAAACTTACTTCCAAGATATTATTGATTCTAAAACTCCCCTCCTAGATAAGTGAGGGCTATGGTTGCTTCCTGGGGTGGGGGTCAGACTCTGAACTTGGATGAGAGAGGCTTGACTATGGCCATCAAATTTCAAAACATGGAGCCAGGGAGCCCTGAAAAGCAAAATTCATGGTGTAGTGTCATTGTGGTTGCTTCCGCCACATCCATTCCCCCTTCTCTTGCTCACTGCTTGATTATCATTTGAGTATCTACTCCTCTTTGACTCAGCCCATGTGTTTGTGGGAGCCTCACTTCCCCCCTTGTCTCTAGGGAAGGGGCTGCATATATAGCAACATAAGCTTATCGCCTGGCCATGATTTTGGGTTAGAGGTGACATATGGTCTGATTTGGGCCAGAGATACTAGAAAAGATATTTCTGGCAACATCTAAAAAGAAGCTCTCTTTATTTTTCTCATCTTCTGGGCTGTTTTGTTAAAATAAGAAGCCTGTAGCCATATTGCTCCTTGAGTGAAGTTGGTTTAGAATAAATAGGAAGCGAAGAATGTGAGTAGATCTTGAGTATTCTCACTACACCAAATACAAAAGCAAAAACAAAAGGTGCCTATATGAGGTGATATGTTAATTAGCTTGATGGTGGTAATGATTTCACACTGTATACGTATATCAAACCAAACCATCATGTTGTACACCTTAAATATATACAATTTTTATTTGTTACTTATACCTCATAAAGCTAGGAAAAAAATGGGACATCTTATAACCACTGAATCAAGTAACTCAAAATCCTGACCGCCTCCACCAGACTTCTAGTCAATAAGCAGAGTTAATAAGCTCGCTATTTTATGAAAGTTAATTTGAATTGGATTTTATATTGCTTGTAACGGAATACATGCCGTCTGACACAAAGGGTAAGGAAAGAGCTTAGGCTAGGAAGATAGGTCAAATTGTATATGATCTTGATAGAGTTGGTCTGAGAAGTGGAGACTAGGAAAGTGGCACAGGACAGGAACTGGAGACATTAACATAGAGTCAGGAGAGTTTAAAATTTTGCACAGGAGGGATTAGAGCTGGGAGAAATTATTCAAGTTGAGGGGCAGTTTTTACAGGTGGGAGGAAAACACTTAAGCACACCAAGCTGGATCAGAGCTTCTGGATGCTTACAGTACACATAAACTTGGCTCTGAAGCAGGGGTCAAGAAAAATACCTTAATATCATCACCTCTGGCTTTGAAAACCAGTTTTCTCTCCCCATGAATACAGGCTATAAAATGTGAAGACTGACTTGTTAAAATGTGTTAAGACTTCCACTTTTTCCCACAAGAGTGAACTGCTACACGAATTGCCTTTCCATCATAAAGAACTAGAAAAACAAACAAAATCTGTAGAACAACTATTTTCAGATATTGAACAACAGGTAGTCCTACACTGTAAACTCTAACAGAAGGTAAACAAATGAGGTAAGGTTTGTGGTTATACCAATTTTTTTCCTAGAGGCAGTTTCCAGGTCACAGTGCAGAGAGCGGAAACCAACGCTAAGACTGGTGAGCTTATTGCATTGAAGTGATAGATCAGTTGAAGAAAACTGGAATTTGTGGGCAGAGTATTGAAGAGAAGGGAGCTGCACTGAGAGACAGCTCCAGGGATGTGCAGAGACATCCACTCAAGTCTTTGGCTGAGCACTAATGTGTACATTCCCTAAAGGAAACCCACTGAGGCCAGGGAAGGGAAATCCAGAAAGCAATAGGCCAAACTCTTCCAGGAATTGATGAAAGGCTGAGAAAAGTTCATGTTCTTACCAGTTTGAGTGGTGAGGACACTTAATACACATGGCATTGGGTAGACTCTGTCCTCAAGAGTGTCATGCCTTAGTATTGAGATTAAATGAGTTCTGAAATAAAGGTTTCTCTGAATCATTCATAATGGGATGCCAAGCTGCTGATATAAGGAGACTGTTCTCAGTAATCACTCCACCCCTTTCTTCTTGGTTTCTAAATATTATTATTCTGATCAATCTTTATATATCTCAGAACTTTTCACTTTGATTGCCCTAATTCTGATCCTGTTTATGGTCCTTTGAACTTGGTCTCCTTGGTGTTCAACTTTAGTTCTATCCCTTATAGGATTCTCTTCTGGTTCTCCGTATCCTATGCTGCCTTAACCCTGACCCTTAGAATCTATTCCAGCTTCCAGGATCTTGGCCAATGTCTGTGTAAGGTCAGGCTACACATCCTGACAGCACAGGGATTTAGACATAGAGAACTCTCTTTTTGTACCTCCTCAGTGTTCTCATAAGATCTCAGTACTGGATAGAGATTAGAAAAAGCTTCTGCTCAAAGAAAACATTTGGAATCACTGTTTCTTAAAAAACATTCACAAAGTATTCTCACAAAACATTTGCTAAACCTCAAGTAACTTAACATGGAACCTAAGTCCTCATTTCCTGTTATAGG